>NC_072734.1:71211082-71321082 GCF_026930045.1 Uloborus diversus
TACGAGGTTTGCAAAAAGCGGCAATAAAAGGAGAAGACAATTCAGAATATAAAACTCAGTAGCGTCACTACAAGTAGGGGAGAAAGAGGGTGGATTCTGACCCGGGTGTCACCCTTCTGAGGGATGACACTCAAAACGAATATAACATTTACAGAAAATATAAGTACCGGAATTTCCCCCAAGTTTCCCCCAATTCAATCAAATTATAAAAATATACCTGAAATTAGATAACTATCTTGTATAAATAATTGAGAAAATTAAATGGTGAAACACCTTGATCAGTTTCCTCATTTTCTCCCCTAATTTTCTACCAATGGTGAAGTTCGTTCACAAACTAACCATGAAAAATAAGCAATTTTGTACGGTACGGCATATGTTTGTTTAACCTTTTTGAGTCACAATTGGACACTGGCTGTAGAGACAGTGGCAGTAGTCCAGTTATAGTTTATTGAAGGTGAGCATTAACCCCAACTGCAGTACATAGCGGTAATAGTTTACAACTTTTTCCGTTTCTTCATTCTCTCGAAATGACACATTGTTAGTAAAACAATTAAGTTTCTGGATCCTGTTCAACCTTGGAAGCAAAGCACTTCTCTGCTTGTCAAACTGTCTCTGTTGCCATTAAATATTACTAAAATGTAAATGAAAGTATTGAATTTTACGTGCTTCCTTCAACAATCTCTTGCATGATATTGCGCGAGTTTCATTCTTGATGATGTCAGAGCGTTAGGAGATCGCTTTTGGCTATTATATAGATATTTCTGAAGTGAAAACTTCTTAAGCCATGTTGGGCATTTTTGAAGATGGGAAAAACAATAATGTTTGTTATTGGTGATAATATCACCAATATCAGAAACATTATTGTTTCAATGTTTCTCGAACACACATATTATGTGTGTTCGTCGCTGCCACTCTGAAAATGGACTGCTAATTCTAATAAGCGCAATACGAGAATTTTTGCATGAAAATTTATTTATTCATTCATTCTTTAGACTCTTCTGAATTACTTCAATTTAAAATTGGGAAGATATTTAATGATTTGTCAGGGGGCTTTCAACATTATGTTTGCAAATGATAAAAATCTACCATTTCTGAATTTTAAAATAGAAAATTTGATTTAACGATGTTCAATGATTTGAATCTTAACACAACGAGACAAAAAACTATAATTGATGTAGTCTTTGTAAGATATTTAAATAAATTCGAAGAAAAATTGCTTATTTCCTATTTTAGTTAAAAAAAACCTGTAGTATCAATTTCGGAACTAAGTGATAATAATGATGATAATGATTGAAGAGTTGTTAAAATTGTGGATAAAAATTTATAAGTCTTATTGGTATTCATTTCTAAGAATACCAACTCCTTGAATTTCATATTACATGTGTCTGTAAATATACGTTTTAAGCAAAAGCTTGCAATGTTTGTATGTAAAATAATATGCATTATTTTTGATGTACATTAGCGCATTAAATAAAAATTGTAATATAATTTTTTGTAGTAGTAGTTTATAATAACGAATAAACATACACCTCAATTAAAAGTATTTTCTGCATAATAAAATATTTGTTTACGATTCAAAAAATACACACGTAATTGTTCAAATTTTTACGTCAGTCAGCACTCGCGGAGTACCGTTTTTTACAAGGGGAGGAGGAGCTAATTACCATCCTCGGTGTCCCCCGTGCTAGAAACGCCGCCATAGAGCAATATTATATTTTGTTTCATACACGAGTGTATTTTTATTTTATACTTTTTTTTACAAAACGGTCAAATGGCTGAATTTTTAAATGAAAAGACAATGTTTAACAAATCAAAATATAATTTTTTCCCCACTTCCTGAACTTTTTTTTGGGGGGGGGGGGCGCCGGCATCTCATTGGAAAGGGGCGCCAAAATGAGAATGAAATTGCCCCCCCCCCCCCCCTGAGAGAAATCCTGGATCCGCCCCTGAACAGAGTGAAGGTATCAGATTGGATACTGGATAATTAAAAATCATCTGGAAAGATCGGATACCGGATAGCTATCGAATATTCGATGCATCCTTAGTTTGAATTTGAATTCTGTTTCCTTCATTTGGCATATAAATGGAGGGTTTTTTTTTTTTTTTTTTTTTTTTTTTTTTTTTTTTTTAATAGGAGGTTTAAATTAAAATAGTTTAAAAACGATTGAAAAAAAAATAAGCTGGGAAGATACTATTTCTCTGAACTAAATTAGTCTTTTTTATCAGTTTAAAAATAGTGAAATTTATCTGGGTATAGCTGACTTTTTTTGACCTTTGCATAACAAAACGAATAAATAAAAGAAAATATTAGCCGTTAATCACACAAATTTGCAAAAAACTATATACACATGTTTTGGGGTAACAAGAATGCAAAAATTTCAAAGCAAAAATGGAAACTTTTATGAATAAAAAGACATCCGTCAAAAATACATTTGCTCAATTTAAAAAAAAAAAAAATGAAATCTGGGATTTAAGATTTGTCTTCTCCCTCACCCCCTCATAAAAATACTAAGATTTTTCTTTTTTTTTTTTCAATAAAAAGCAGAATAATTTGTTCGAAGCTGGTGATTTCATTGACTAATACGAGGAATGCTAAAAAATGATGCCACATTTTTTTCCACTTTTTGACTTTTCCTCCCCCCCCCCTCTTCTGTTTGTCACATGTCATACAATTTTTCAAAAACATATTCTTGCAAAAAGATGCAAGTTTTCCGCTTCCATTTTTCCTACCTTTCCCCTTGTCACAAACGGTCACAAGTTCACAACCCCCCGTTTCTCCATTAAAATTATTTGTGAACAGCCCCGACGGTAAGCGTCACAACACAGCACAGTCATCATTGGTGCTACCATCTAGTGTTAAATGTAAAAACGATTACAATATGCATACCAATATTGATACATTCCTGTTATCTACACTATTTTTTGTTCTAGTAATGTACTTCTAATTTCAAAATTGAACATTAACTTTAATGAAAAATTTATACAAAACAAAGTACTGCTTTTTTTTTCGCTAACAGTTGTGTATGAAATGTAAGTAATATTTCAAAATATCGAAGTAAACATTTTTCGAATAGCAACATAAATTAGATTTAAAATTTTGTGCAAATAATTTTTCATAATTCAAAAATCTTAAAAATATTCAAAATGTACCATAAGTTGAAAATATTTGAAATTTTCCATTTATTTTAAATATTTAAGATGATTTAAATGTATCAAGCTGTAAGCGGGGAGATAGTTTTTCTGCTATTATCTATTTATCCAAGACTTTATGTTTTATTTCAAGCTCGGGCCCGTCATTTAGGAGGGGTTCAGTTGCCCCGCATGGCTCTGAAAAGCTGATGTACTTACATTAAGGGGACGCATTTTTTTCCTTTTTTTTGGGGGGGGGGATTTACATTGAATTGACAAACTACATTTCATTTCAAATTTTTCCGAGGCAGAGAGAAGTGTATACACTTAATATAACGCATACCAAAAAACAGCAAAAGCCACATCCACTTGCATGTAAATAGTACTAATTTCCTAAAGCCGTGGGGTGCGCGCTAAATAAAGGATCCTATTTCAGTGAAGTGGTTGAAAAAAACTACATTTTTTTTATTTTTTTTATTTTTTTTTATTTTTTTTTATTTTTTTTTATTTTTTATTTATTTATTTTTTTTTTTTTTTGTAGCGAACTACAACCACTCTGTTACAAATGTAACAAGTACAGCTACAACTATTTTTTTTTTTTAATGCAGCAACTACAAACTACTTTTGAAATGTATTCGCTACTTCGCTACCTTTCAAAAAATAAGTAAAGAGCAAGCACAACTACAAGGGGCCTCAGAGACATAGGTGCCTCAAAGAAAACCCAAAAATGCACGCGAAGTTAATTTTGTACAGCTCCTCTGTATTAAGTAATAGTAACAGTGTACAGAAGTTTTTTTTTTTTTTTTTTACCTGCAAGGAGATGGAGTGCAAACACCAGTAGTTATAAACCAATCATTTTCATAATTTTTATTAAAAACAAGAGAACTCCGTCCCCTGCTCGCTTCGCTCGCCAACCCCCGTTTAAACGTAAAATCCCTCATTCGTCATTTTTAATGACTTTATAGAGAATTTTTGCCAAATTCAACAACTCCTTTTTTTGAGCAATCACGATTGCTTATTGTTCTCATTTGACTGTTTTTGACGTTCCTTTGATTTTTCCCACCGCCACTCTCCGCACCATCACCGTCAACGGGCTCCTCACGATGCTGCTCCCATAGCGAAAGCCGTCTCCAGGTTGCATCTATGTCCTACACACACGCGCATACATACACAACTACACACACAAACACATACACACACATACACAAACACATACACACACAAATACACAAACGCATACATACAGACACCCACACATACACACACAAAAACATACACACAACTACCGACACATTCATGCCTGCACACAGACATAAACACATATGCCTAAACACACATACACATACCCCCCCCCCCCACACACACACACATTCATACACACAACTACCCACACACTTATGCCAGCACACAGACACAAACACACATGCCTACACACACATACCCCCTACACACATACCCCCCACACACCCAAACACACACGCCTACATACACACACTCGTGATTGCGAAAAACATAATTTGAATTCAAGATGTCAAAATTCAAATTTTTTTTTTTTTTTGGAAGCTTAATGCTAAAAAATTTCAGAAAACAAAAGTAACAGTATGCGGAACAGTTTTTGAAAAACAATGTCTTCGTTTTAATTGCTCAGTACCTTACTCTACAAATCTCGAAACAAAGAATTATGACCATTTGAATCGAATTGATTCTACATAACCTTGTTCATCTTTCTGAAAATATCAGCTGAAACAATAACTTAAACCAGCAGTTCACCTGTGAGTCACGAGCGTAACGAAAAGCATGGTGATGAAAATAAGTAATTTTCTGAAAGAAATGCAAAACAAAATGTATTCAAACAAAAAATATAATGCACATAACAGTAATAAAATTGGATATATCACTGTATTTTTATTTTAAATTATACCCTTACCATATGAATACCAATTAAAATTATATCTTTACCTTATAATTATTTTTTGTGCATATTTTATACAACAGCATTATTAGCTTCAGGGATGAAAATTCGCAATCAGGACTCTAGATAGAGCGGCTGAATCGAGCACTTTTAAAAGAAATCTCACTCGAAAAATATTTTGATGCGGGACTCTCAGGATTTTGTCACATCTGTTAAATTGAATAATAAGATGTATCAAAAATCTCTCTCAGTTTTTAAAAAGTTCACTCTAATTTCAACAGAGGGTGAATTTTCTCTCGCACATTTTTTTCCTCAAATGGGAACCGTGCTTTTAATAATTAAGGTCTTAATAAATGGATATATGTCCGTTAGGGTGTCCCAAAAAATATGAAAGTCAATTTTTAAAGGCGCACAACCTCTTTATATTTTTTCTTTTAGGTCAAAACATTTGTTAAAAAAGTTTCATATAATTTGAACAACAGCAACCCGTGCCGACTTGCGCCTGAAAGTATGAACCATAACTGTGTATTAGGTCGAATCAAAAGGTTTAGGTCGAATCCAAATTTCATGTTGATAAAACGTTGCCCCTATAGACTCACGTGAACCACAAGATTATTTATCCAAATTAAAAAATATTCAAATTTCCAGTAGTAGGCTTAAAAAAAATTTGCAATTTTTGTCTTAAAATTAATTTATTTTTAAAAAAATTACATACACAATTAAATAAAACATCAAGATCAAAAATTATTAGTGAACACATTTTCAAATCAACATTTGCATACGAATAATAAAATAGTATAGTTAAAATGAAAAATTTAATTTAAAATTGAAAAAATCCATATTTTGGGTAAAATGTGAGAGAGTTAAATACTGTAAGAGAACAAAAATTTCTATTTAACGCTAATTATCGACTTGACTGTTTATATTTTTCAGCTTGTTAGTTTCTTCAAATTTACCTTACATTTTAAAAAAATATATAGAGAAAAAAAAATCAATTTTTTGAAGAAAATTACAAAATTTATGTCTCCTGCTGGACACCTAAATATTGTTTTATTTATTTTTTTTTTTGATTCGGTCTAGTGCACAGTACGGATTTACTCTTTCCAGCAAGTTACCGTTGTTCAAATTATATGAAACTTTTTTTTACAGTTGTCTTGACCTAAAAGGAAAATTAAAAGAGGGTGTGCGACTTGAAAAACCGACTTTCGTTTTTTTAGGACACCCTAATGTCCGTAATTTAGCTAAAGATTGAGTAAAAAAGTATTGAAATGAAATGTTACTGAATGAAAACAGCAAGAATCTATTAGTTATACATAGTAAAAGAAACAAAATTCAATAGCTTAAGTGCAGATTTTTAATTAAGGTCGCAGTGGTAGCCATAACATCAAAATACTCAACATTAATTGTTATTTAATTTATGAGAAGGATATGAAGGGGGTCGGAGAAAAATATGATTAAACAATGGGTTGAGAATACTAAATCTTTGAGAACCGCTCACTTAAATGACTTCAATTAAAAATTGACAAAAGAGCGTTACTGTTTTCGCTATCTCAACCTATGACATTATCATGCTCGTCTTAGTAAATTGGGATTTGTTGAAAGTCCAGCATCACACAATTTAGACAATATATAGGGTGATTTGACGAGTGCCGGGATAATATCTTCTTGGTGATTCTTAATGAGAGATATTAAAACATGCTTAATTAAGACCCGAAATGAGCACATTTTATCTAGCAAAAACTTAGCTTAGAATCAGTCATTTCTAGATTACCTCTTTTCAGTATTTCTCTTAAAGCAAATTTTTTGCTTGATTGAACCAAAAACGTTATCAATTCCAAAAACAAATCTAGTCTGGCCGTCAGATTCGTCTACAAATATAACAATCATTTTTTCAGTTTGTCCACACAAGCCTGGGAAAAAATATGGAAGTGGAATGATCACGATTGGTTCTTTGGAGAAATATATTAATACGTTACAAAAAAAAAAAAAAAAAAATGTTGCCACTGCTTCTGTCTTCATGTGGTTCCGATTTTCTAAGAAATGAAGTTTGCTGTCGGGAAATGATTCCACTTTTTGACTCAACAACGTCAACATATCTTCAAAGTTTCTATCATTGGCATTTTTATTTTTGCTAAGAAATGGATTATTCTCTAGCATGAATTAATTTATTATTGCTTCGTTTTTACATAGTTCCAACTTCATTAGATTTCTTGCAAGCGCCTGCGTATCACTAAAAAGATTGAGATATGACAATAAACTGCACCACATTATGTTATCTTCCTTGGGAGTATGAAGTCTATGATATTCATATATTATAGCTTTCGAGCTTAAGGCGCAACTGCTCTGTAAATTGGACACGCTCACCTTAAACCACTTATACGATTACCAAGCAGATTTCTGTATACACTGAGTACTTATTTCAGCACCGGTATTTGGGAAAATCCCTTTCTAATTGATCCGCTTATGAAAATTCATACACACAGAAAATCTTATCTCAGTTAATCTCATGTCCCAAGATAACTGAAATCGTTGTACTGATAAGAGGCGATATCTTTAAAAACCAATACTATAAAAAAGTTTTTAAGTAGTCTTTTAGAAAATCCTTACAAATATGATTTCAGAATATTTCCTTAATTCTTTTAATGTATAAGATTTTTTTGCTCTTTCGGAGTGAACAATTGATACACTGCCATGAACTAAAATCGGAAAACAAGAGCCAAAGTTTATCTTAGTTTCTCCAAATAAAAGTTATAACCACTTAGAAGCAACGTATTTATTATTTTGTTCATTTTACTGAAATTATACTTACGTTGAAGTAATTTCTCACTTTTCCAAACCACATGATAAAAAGGTTTTGCCAAAGTAATTCTTTTGAAATGAAAAAAAAAAAAAATCTACTAGTTTGTAAGTTCCTTAAAAGTTACTAGGGAGACACATGTACTACAAAACTAAATTGAGATATGTACATATTTCCTTCGTCTTAATCGCTTTCTCTTTATTTTTCATATTCTTTTTCAATTTGCTTTGTTTTATGGAATGTACCTGGACTCACATTCCAGTCTTGATACATTCGTAATGGGTATGGTCTCAACTGTACAGACTTGAGGGGGGGGGGGAGAGAAAACGAAACGCTGTTCAATTACTCGGCGATTCTAACAGATGAAAAACGGAACTTTGACAGAAGAAAGAAAGGTATCCATCGACACGAACAAAGTAAGTTAAATGTAACTTTGGTAAGAGGCTATATTCAAAGTCAATAAAACACAAAATTTTAATTTTTGAATAGAAACCCCTATTATTTTACAATGTAATTCAGTCTTTTAGTTAAAATAAGTCCTAGTGACAAATTGGGGGTTGCATTCTGATTAGAACAAAAAGAATTTCGAAAAATGTAGGGCATATAAAATTCTACTTTCAATGACAATGCTTCCCAAGCAATGTAAAAGAATCTGACAAAACTTTGAGTTATTTTCAAAGGATATAACAAAAGATATTCATTACAATCTGTAGGTTTTGATTGAAAATTCTGGAGGTTTGTTAAAGTTATTTATTTTCACGAACTGGAAAAAAAATGCAACCGTTATAGATTCAACATTCTCACAGTCTTCTTAAAACTTAATCGCAAATACAATTCTTTCTACGATCAGCGACTTGTTTTCCAAATGTTTTCTGAAGTCTGTTATCGAACTTCACAAAATTCTAAAGGAATCCTGTTTTGAAAGCTAAAACTTCGTTTCAATTACGTTAATTTAAATGATTTTAGAACGCTTAAATTACCTAAGCTGCGCAGTAAAAAAATCTGAAATTAGCTGGAAATATTGAAAATAAAGCCGGAGAAAAAAAACCTTTCAAGAAAACTTTTATCTCGCATCGTCCAAGGATTTTTGATAATTGTGTTGATGTAACATCTTACATCAAAGAAGAATGCGCAGGACCAGCCTTATCAAAACAAAACAAGCAGCCTTTCCAGCAAAGCTCATTTGTTATCGCAGTTAATCTTTTACCAAGCATAGTTTTCTCTTCGATTGAAAGTGGCTTTTTTTTTTCTCTCAGCTCGATGAAGGTCTAAAGCTGTTAAAAGAAATATTTTCTCAAGAGCTTATTTCATTGTTCCGAATGTTCTTTGTGCTATTTTTAAAGAACTATCCTTCACGTTTAGTGGGCAGCACGTGTTGATGAGCTATTTACAAGATGAAGTATAATTTCAAATTTAAAAAAAAATGCAGTTAAGTAAAAATAGTTTCAAGATCATACCAGCTAATTAAAGGTCTTCCAAGAAGGAACTGACATTTTGAATTTGTCGTCATTTTATTGGTGGTAAATCCAGAGTTTTGGATGATGTCATTATTGAACATGGGGGGGGTAAAGTGTGCAAAAATCCACATTGCAATCAAGTATGCAATATTCAATTTAAAAATGTTCGAATCTTAGTGAAAATTATTCGCAAGTGCGATGTGGTAACCGCAAATGTGTGTGAATTGGGTGAAAAGACTAATCGATGAATTTGTTTTTCTGAAAGATTACCTTAAGAATAAAGTACGCATGAATAAAACTCAAGCAATTGACAACATCAAAAGAGAAATTTGTCACAAATGTTTCAAAGTTTGTCAGAAATTATGTCAACATTGTGTGGAAAATTTAAACTTTGGGAAGATAATGTGAAACCAATACTGATACAAATTCAAAAAATACATACAATCAAACGTAAAAGCATTCGAATTTTGACGTCTTGAATTCAAATTATATTTTTTGCAGTCAGGAATTGCTATAGGACACTACTCGTTTTGTTTCTTGTTTCTACAAATGGAATGCAAATGGCCAAGAATTTTGCACCCGTCATATTATGACTAGTGGTTTTCTAGAATACGAGGCATATTCATAAAAAAGAAAAAGGCCAAAGAAGTGGTGATTCGGATGCGTAATATGTAAAGGTAAAGACGTTATCGCCGATATCCACCAGTGCACTTATCATAGGGAATACTTACAGCCAGGGTTCATACTCTATTTGGATCAAAAAATTCCTTGACTTTCTCAGGACTTTTTCATGACTTCATGAAAATTTTCATGACCTTGTTACACGAAGAGAATAGTACTATTTAATATCAAACTTGCGCTTTTTTTTTTTTTTTTTTTTGGAAATGTGCATTAGCAAAACTTCTATGTGAATGCCACTGCCTGATTGAAAAAATATCAGTGTATACCTAAAAAACTGAATTTTTACCTGTTTTCATCATATAAGTTTAAGTTCTATAAAACTACAGTGAATGATGCTTAAACATGGCGACTTTTTTTTTTAAACAGGCAGAATGATAATGATTGGGGAAAAGGTTGAATGAATAATTACTAAGTTTCAATAAATTTGCTTCAGAAGTTGTCTTTTAATGTCAACTTGACAATTTTTTGGTTCTTTAAAATAAAGCCACATTCTTTAGTAAATTCATGTTTCTAAACCAGATATTTATTTAAAAAAAAAAATTTCATAGTAAATAAATCATTTGATTTAAATGTACTTGTTTACTTATTTGTACATTTTCAAATGCATTTATAAACTAATAGGTTCAGAAATTCCAGAACATGTTTGAATAATGACACTGAACGTACCAGTGAGTCGCATGGATTAGTTTTGCGGGCCGTATATTGGGCACTACTGTTTTTGGGCATTAAAATTCCCTGATTTCTGTGTTCTATTGCCTGACTAAAGATTGTCCAAAACCTTCAACAAATTGAGATAAACTTTGATAAATCTTAAAATAAAGATTTAGGAGTGATGGAAACGAACTTGGATGCAATTCTTTTTGAGATCGTTCAATTTTCCAGTCTAAATAGCTTTCATGGTGCAATACTAAATCACTCAAGATTTCTAATGCTTTTTTTTTTTTTTTAGCTACTGTTACTTTTTTCCCAGAACATTTTTCCATGACTGAAAATAAATTTCCATGTTTTAGACTGAAAATTTCAATTTTCCATGACTTTTCCAGGTCTGAAATTTGCTTATTTTTTTCCCATGACTTTCCAGGATTTCCATGACCCGTACGAACCCTGTACAGCGTATAATGACATGTAATTTTATTTCTTATCAATCTTAAGTGATGGGCATTAGTTACCTGGTAATTTTGTGCTCAAATTAAGTTTTGCTGTTTTAGTTCATCGATAAAGATGTTCTTTCCTGAAAAAAAAAGCAATTTTACACCAAAAACTTTTTATTCAAGTAAAGTTGAGCTAAGCCCTGAAAATATATGAACAAAATCAAACCACAGACGATTTATAACTATGAAGACAAAAAACTTTTTCTCAAAATAAATATTAAAAACAACCGTCGTCATGAAAATCTGAAAAAGCAGAGGAACATCAACTTCGGTAAAAGTGAGGATAGTGAGCAATTAGAGATTGTTCAATAATAACTATATCAAAGCCACTTTTGAACGCAAATACTTGCACATTTTCTTTACCCCGAAAAGAGAAAATTACGCTTTTTTTTTCAATAAAGAAATAAATTCACCCGCGAAATTCTACAGTAATCATTCCAGGCTGTTCGTCAAGCAGAACGTGACGCAAATTGTTTCACGCAAAAGTGAAGCGACGCACGCGTGGACGAACCTGTCTAGATTTTTTAAGCTAATCTTGAAAAATAACTTTAAAACTAAACGCTGAAGTTATGCAATAGCAGCAAATATTTACGTGCTAGTGTATTGGAAGAGTAAAACTTCCGATTCCTCCCGTCCTTTGCAGAATGCTACTTGTTTAATTGAATATAAATGTCGAATTTGTCTCTAAACTGAATAAAAAATAAATATGTTATAACATATTCTACAAAATAGCAAAAAAATACAAGCTCCTGACAACATGAAAGAAACAGCAAATCATGCAACCATTTTACACTCTTCAGAAGGAATAAAATAAAAGGCAAATGAAAATACTCTTCAAAAACTTTTAAGAGAGACTCGTGCATTGCATTTTTGTTTAATATTTCAGCTTATAAAAGCTTTGAAATGACCATTTATAACTTAATTCTTTAACTTCGAACATAACTCCATTGTCTTTGTTACTTTCTTATCCACTATCCCATAATTGGTCACTTTTCCTAGTTTTGTAGATTTGTTAATACTTTTACTATTCGAGATAATATTGTTAGTACTCTTGATCTTTTGAAAATTTGATCGATACATAATTATTTACACTGTACACACGTTTTTTCTTTTTGTCTAATATTATCATAATAAGAATAAATATATACATTATTGTATTTTAATCTCAAGCCTCCCCCCCCCCGCTCTCTCTCTCTTTCTCTCTCTCTCTATATATATATATATATGCAGGGGCGGATACAGACTACCATTGAAGGCAGGGATCATGTGTCCCCCCCCCCTACGGACGAACCTACGGTTTTGAATGCGAAACATTTCTGAAACTGCTTGATCGTCATAAAAACAACAGATCGGCCAAAAATAAGGTACTTAATAGGGAAAAGCCGATGCTAATAAATTTCATAAACAATGAAAAGTTAGAAGTACAGTAAAACCCTTCCTAACGGACAGCCCTCAAGTGCGGACATCCCTCTTATATGGACATTTTTTAATTCCCCGATTCCTATGCAAATAACATTATTAAACCTCTGTCCTGCGGACACCTCTCTATTGTAGACAACAAAATTTGTCCCGTTAGTGTCCGCATTGGAGAGGTTTTACTGTACTCGTATTTCAGATGCCTGCTTTCAAATTTTTAATGAATACAAAAGATTACTGCACAATCGTTCACATTTCCTTACCTCAGAGTCAGACTAAAGTAAATCACATAACTGCAACTTTGCAGAAGAGTCAAAAAAGTTTCGTCTGGTGCATACAAAGGATGGCACTCACGCTCTTTTATGCTTGTAAATAATTGTAAAGAAGTTTGTTTTACAGAATTACGTTGTAATGACTTAACACAGAATAAGGTTCTGCAAAAGAAGCAGCAATAACCTGAAAATAACCATTTTCGAAATTACGTTAGCCTGCTCTGAGGTACAGATTTTATTTATAAAGCATTGGAACACAATGTGGATGTATAATAGTGAAGACGATTTAGGGGGGAGTCATGACCCCATGCTCCTCCCCCTACATACAGTAGATATAGATATATGTATACATATACGTACATACTATATAGATAGATATATATAGAGAGATATATAGATAGATATATATAGAGAGAGATAGATAGATAGATAGATGGATTGATATAGATATATATATTTATTTATTTATGTGCGTGTGTATGTGTGCATAATAACTTTTGCAAAAATGTTACAAAAATAGCAGAGCCATTTCACAGATTCATCTAAATTCATTTTTTATCATCCACTTTTTCCCTCATGAATACTTATTGGTAGCGTGATTGCAAAGGAACATCGCATACAAACTAACGTAGATGGAGACATGCAACACATTCCTGGGTGAAACTGGTCTTGACCGTCACGACAGAACGAGTTTTTGCCCGTTGATGGACTTTTCGCGGCATTCCGATGTTCTTTTTTAACCCTCTTTTGTCTTCCGGCAACCTCTTAACGAAGGTAGCATCTCCTTTGCTTTCGTCGATGTTGCTTAGAAACAGCCTCTAATTTGTTACGAGTTCTCCTCCGGGCTCCTGCTTCCTTCACGACTGGATGTTTTGAAGTTACAAAGTAAAATAAATTTTGCTGCACTTTAAAATGAGCTATTGAATGCAGGGACGCCCTCTCAATTTGCCGAATGTTCCAAATTTTCCCGAATAATAATAGTTCGCCTAATGATGACAATTTTGCCGAATATAACTCCAAATCGTCAGACAAAGTTTGCCAAATAAGGAAATTTTCGGGAGGTGGAACCCAGACGCACTCCATCAGTCCTGGTAGATTTATCTCATTCAATAAGTACTACTCTCATATGTAGTTATAATTACCTCCTGTAATAGTATTGCTCATTTCATAGGCATACCCAACATAAAGACTTGGGTGGTTTAACTGTTCCCTTCCCATCGGTAAAATAAAGAAGAGAATGGGAGGGGAGAGAGAGTGCTTTGAATTTAAATTAAAAGTTACATATTAAAACTTTTTTTTTTTGTAACATCCTCTTCCTTGGCGTTTGAGGATACGTAAGAGACATTCAGTACATTCGTTGCAAAAAAGTGACTAAGCGACAATTGGTACAGTAAATTCCATTGTTAAGTTGACCACCTGTGTAAGTTGACCTTCAGAGTGCCTCACCGTAAGTGGTCAATTTACGGTTACGATTTGATTTATTTTTGGCTAACTTCTATTAATTACATTGTTACTAAATCAATTTTTTTGTTCACTTAATTCTTGTAAAACAATAAGTAGTTTTTTTTTTTTTTTTTAACTTTCTTAGATGGCAGGGACAAAAATGAAAAACGTCTTTGAACCTTTCTCGGCGTGCATGGGTATAAATTGTTTTTCAGTACCATACATTGCGAAGAAAGTCAACAATTCGTATTTAGGGTCAGCACTGAGCAACCGTTCCATAAGGGCTCTTTTTTTTGTGTGTGTGTGTGACAAATTATTGTTAAGTTCAAGTCGTTTTCTTTTTATTCATTTTATTAAGGCATTTTGTTTCACGCGGTTTTCATGTAAATGATTGCCATGTGGCGAGTGCTGTCAACAAATAGGGGAGGTTGCCGTCAATGAACCACATAAGAGTTTTCGATTTTTTTAGAAAGGAAGTCCAACTTAGATTTCACGTTAATTATAGGAACAATTTCTCAGTATATTTCTTTTTTAATAATAATATTCACATTCATGATAAATATACACAATGAAGAATGAAAATTAATAACAAATATTTAAGCAGTTGGTCTATTCATGGCTACCGGTTGCTATGGCTGAACCATCGAGTTTCCATCGATGGACCACATTCTCAAATTAAAAAATCAAGGCGTAACTTACAAATATTTATAACAGGTGATCAAAAACACTACAAGTAACAAAAAGTTATAGAAAAATAGACTTTTTTTTCTAATTTGTTTTATTTTCGGATTAGAGGAACATTAAAAAAACCCAGCACTCAAACAACACACAGCTGTTGTCATCATACCTCGTTTACCACTTGATATTTTCTCAACCTGTGCAATACTGTTCTTAGCTAATATCTTTTCAACCTCTTTTGAGCTGTTGGGAATTTTTTTTAAATTGATTTGAAAATTTTCAAATCTCTAAAATGTCAGAGAACTTATTGACCATTTTATTACTGAAGCCAGGAGCTTAAGTCTCAAACTACAAGAGAATGTAGTACTAAGACTTCTTGTCTTAATTAAATCTGTGGGACAGGTTATTTTTCTCAGTCTCTTGAAAGGCCAATTCCCCCAATTTTTTGGAAGTATAATTCCAAAAACGTCTTCTCTAGTTTCAAAATATGATTCACTTATCACATTCCTATTTCGGAGGGTTTACCTCCTAAATTTCTAATGAATAACTAAGGTAACAACAAGCCTGTTTTCATCTTTTATGCGGCTGTTTAAAATTGCTTTTAGGACTCGATATTGCCGGCAGACTACGTTAAGGTCCATGCCACCATTTCAATAAGCTACTGTAGCACATTATATGCTCTCACATTTCCACTAGCCATATTTTACTAGTTTTTGCATTTGTTAGGAGCAGCAAAAGTACTTGAAACTCTATTATTATGTTTTAATTTTTTAATTAATTTTATAAAAAATTTTCTCTTGAAATTATAATAAAGTATAAGATTAAAATTTTTAAAGATTGAGCTGAAGTTACAACAATATTTGCGATTTTCCATGTATGAACCACTTTGTCAGGTGGTCAATTCGTGAAAACACCTAGCGGTCCAATGCTAGCAACTACGTCATTTGGAATATTCTTATAGGTATTACTGCTGTGACGAATCATGATGAAACATGAAGTATGGGAAATTGTACTTGAAAAGGCACTCTTTTTAGTCAATGTTCATGTTTAATTGATTAGTGATATTCAAAGCATGTTACAACTAAATGAAAATCTCAATAATTAGTAAGATAATGGTAAATATCTTTTCTGACCGATTAACAATATAATGAAGTAATTTTAGCGAATTAGCGACTCTGCAGTAGATAGTTTTCAGACAAATGAAGGTACTAAAACTGATTACGCGTCTGCACAAACTCATGTACGAGAAATATCTTCGCGGTCTATTCATGGAACTGCTTCATTGACGGCAACGTTCCCCAACTTTGGTTATTCATTTTATCATACGAAATTCGTGAATGATGTTGGTTTTCATATTTCCACGTAAGTTAGGTTTTTAGCATAATTAAAAAAAATATATATGTTTTATTTAATTGTTTAATGTGATTTTCATCAGATTTTTTGCTGGTACCACCGGAACCAATCTAGATTTGATGAATGCCAAACTCAAACTTAACAAAACTCACCATAAAGCAAAAAGTCTAGAATATCTGTTGCTTGACCGAGAAAGATACACTTTACCTTCTATACCATTAACCTATATCAAGATAAACTCCAGGAATCAAGTTCATATCGACAGTATTTGTTCCCATCACACACACAAAAAAGAAGGAATCAGCTGTGAAAGAATAAAAGCGAAGCGTACTGAAAAGTAAAGTGATTATATTTCTAGAGATAATGGTTGGATTACGGAGCTATTGTTAGATATTTCTTTTGTATTCTTACTGCAAAGAGGAAATAGGAGTTAAAACTTTTTTTCTCCATTGTAGCTATGTAAGGAAATTCAAACGTGCTTCTGCATAACAACCGTTAGTATGTTTGTCTGTTTCTGGGAGCATCTTACTTTGCTTTTTTGTGCTTGCGTCATGGACACGCTAAGTAAATTTTGTATACTGGATTTGCTCTGGATGATAACGTTATTGTTAAAATTTTTTACTCCTTCCATCCCAAATTGGCCATGAAGGAAATGTACGGAAAATTTTGTCTCAAATTATTTGCTACATTTGAATCATTTTCTACCATGGGCAGGTAAACGGCAGTATCTGCAGAAATGAGTTTTTGAAATAGTTGAAAAAACGCGTTTGGGATTCCATACTAACAATAGGGAAATGTTGGATTTAGAAAAAAAAATTTCAACGGAAACCAAACATGCTAGCTGGTACAATAAAGCTAACGTACAACAATAGATAACAAAATGCAAAAAAAAAAAAAAAAGGAAAATTGAAACATTTTCTGTTATTACCGTTTACCTGCCCACGGCAGTTTTGTAGTTAATATTGAAACTTATGATTTTATGTTTTTTTAACGTTTTTTCAAAAATTTTAGGTGCTATGCAATCAGCTTGGTAATCAACAGCATTTAATTACCAAGCATCCCCATCTTAATCAGTACCAAATTATTTTCAAAACCTAAGGTTCGCACACGCTCCCTAAAATACGATATTTTTAAAAACACTTTAAAATATGTCCTTTTGATTTTAAACTTCTGTTCAAATCAGAAGAAAAATACTTTAAAAAATCTTAGTTAGATTTATGTATACTTTATGGTTAAACAACCACTTGTCAACATTGGGCTTTAGCTGAAAAAACAACAAATACTTTATCATGCATCAAATGTCATGCCAAAACATTGAGGGAAATTGTTTAAATGCCTTACTATTTAAGTAGTAGTAAAATCCTATTCATCATAGAATTAAAAGAAGTAGGCATTTTCAACTTTTTTATTGATAACATTGCACCTGAAATCTCTAAAAACTGTTCAAACAAAAGAATAAAATCATCAATATCAATAATCCCTACGAAAGCATTCAAATGTAACAAATAATTTGGGACGGAGGGAGTAATTATTAATTAAAGTGACGTTGAGAACGGAAAACTTAGTTCAGAACGGGAAGACGAATAGAAAGATTTGCTATCTTTGGCATCAGCTACTTTGAAAAAACTTTATCAATTTATAATCAAATATTTAAGCATTTTATTCAAGAAAGTATGCTTTGGAACTCTAGATAAATGAATTGATTGATATAGATGTACGATTATTCCGTCTAATGTAGTACTCTGTTTTGTTGTTGTTTTCTCAAAATAAAAATGAACTTTCCTTTGAAGATTTTTTTTTTCACCTTTGGAAATTTCAGTTTTTTATTTTGGCAAACCATGCCTCTAAAAATTGACTCCGGATTGAAACAATTAGAACTTTCTCACAACTGGAAACATGTCGTGAAAAAAAAAAGCCTTTCAAAGTGATTCTTTTTTTTTAATAATACTTTCTGCTTCGATTCTGTGCACCATGGATTAAACAAACTGGGTGCAAACTGAGTACGGGCCATTCCCCAGAATAAAGGACATTTTGACCCACCCGCGATAGCCCATACATCTCATTAAAAATACTAATTAAAAAATACAATGAACTTTTTATTTTGCATAAGAAATCACAAACGTATGTGTGATTTCTTTTCCTTTTTAAAAGGTAATGAACAAAATTATTATCGGAACTGTGTATGTAAATTAAAATTGGTAAATAATTTTGATAAAATACGTGAAGATGAAGTCCCCAAAAGAAATCTAAAAGTGGGTAACCAAGTTGTTTTTTGCCTTTTAAGCTATCTAATGCTTTAAGTAAAAGCAATGGGTGTTTGATTTTATTGTAAATAGCGATAGTTATACATGCATGCATAGTTTGTTTCAGCTTAAGTTTACCCTGAGTTTAATAGTTTCCTGCAACGTTATACTCACTACTCAGTACAAATTTAATGTGAAACAGACTACAGTTTCTATGACGGTAGTCACCTTAAAAAAAATCTTGAAAAAACTTCACTAATGCCATATGAGAATAAGAACATGAATTCTTATTTTGGATCTAAAAAGGGCCCTAACTTGGGTATCTCTCCCTTAATCCCTAAACGATCTTGCTATTTTCAAGAAAATGGTTCTAACAGTGCCGATTTCTTTATTCAAGATAATTAGAAAAGTAAAAGAGTATGTGCAATAGTAGGTATATGTATTTAGTTTCGATTTTTTTGGATTTTTTTTTTCTTTTTTAGCTTGAATTTTGCACGCTCTAGGCTCTAGCCCTGAAATATCACGGGCATGAGAAATAGGAGACGAAAGCTTAGCCCGTGATTTTGACAAGAGTGATCGGGAAGGGGTTAAAAGCATCACTGGAAAAATAAGAAATATTTATTGAACTTATTGATGATAACACACAGTCTGGTGCAACACAACATTTTAAACTCTGAAAGGAGGATCTTTTTCGGTCGAACACAAAAATTCAAAATGTGTGATATTATTCTCATTTTCAAAATATTTTCAATCAACAACAACATCTGCGATTTAATTGATATAACCCTCTCCCTCTGAATCGGATCTGTAAAGAATAGAAAGATAACTTAACACCATCCCCAAGGTGGAAACCTGTTCCTTCGCTGAGTTGGGGCAACGACTGTGTTCTGCTTTGCACCTCCCCAGGCAGACTCGCAGTCCATTCTTTCGACTCACCTGAGCTCAAGTCATAAACTAACCTGCCTCCTGTCACTGGATTTTAGACTCGAGAGGAAGCGTCATGAGTTCCAGACGCTCTTCTTGAAGTGTTTTTAAACGTTCTTGTCGCACGAAGCACCTCTGGATTAGTTGTGGCTGTGTTCTTCAACTTCAATTGATTGAATTCGTTTGGATTACATAACATTGTGGATACTCGACAAGGTAAGAATAGTTTTATTTCGAGTCACGTGTTTGGTAGGCGAGAATTGCACGTGAAGCAGCAGATGTTTTTTGACCTTGAAATCAACGACTGTCAAAAAATTTGAGACGTCTTTAAATGGTGTTCTTTATTGGCCATTAGACTCGCCAAGTATTTCTCTCAAACTTGTTTCTTGTTCTTTGGTTACTTATTCCGCCGTTTAAAAATTATTTTTAAAAAAGCATTATTTACTAAAAAACGAACGCAACCGACTTCAAGACAAGTCTCAAATTTCTGACTATAAATAATAAATACTGATGTAAATATAATTATTGTTCTAGTTACACTTATTTCGTTTTAAAAATAAGAAGTATTATAATTGCACATATTTTAAAGTATTATAATTGCATATATTTTGAAGTATTATAATTGCATATTTTCTTCAACTTGGCACAAAAATTTGTAAATATAGGATATAAAAATGTTTTTGATGCGAAATCGAGATGTAATTCAATGTTTTGAAAATCGCTTACAAGAGAGAAGTTTTGGTATCAATGCAGAAAGTCTATGAAATTTTTGACACAGCTTACCCAAATATAAAGCAACAAAATTATTATTGCTATCACAATACTATAATTTCTTGTGTCATGGAAAACCATAGAAGTTACATAATTTGTAGGATATTTGTTTTAATGGTGGTCAAAAAGTATGAAGTTAATCTACTGATTCCTCACTATATGACATGTTATTTTTGGAGTCAATGATATTAAGGTTTACAATTTTTTCTTTTTTGTTAAAGAACAATGTGGTACAAACACATATTTAGTCAAAAAGTATGAAGTTAATCTGCTGAGTCCTCACTATATGACATGCTATTTTTGGGGTCAATGATATTAAAGTTTACAATTTTTTCTGTTTGGTTAAAGAACAATGTGATATAAACACATACTTAGGAATTCAGTCATATCAACAATCAAGAATTTTGAGGAAGGTTTTTTCCCCTCACTTCATAACATATAAATCTACAAGTAAATATGATTTACTCCGACAATGAGAATCAGAATAATGGATTGATTTGAGGAGCCAGATCAATCAGCAAAATAATTTTGGTTAAGTGAATTAGAACTACAATTGTTCAAAGAGTGAGAGAGAAAAACAAATTTTTACCTAAAATCTTTGAAGATATTCATAACATTTAAATACGTATTTATTTACAACTGAAAACAATGATACTAATAAAATAAGAGTGTGCAAGGAACCTCTAAAACTATAAGTAAATAAATAAATAAATAACAAATAAACGAGCCACATGTTTGAAATTTCCCCCAAAAACATAAATTTTTCCCACTTAACTTTCAGTTCTTAAAAAAAATTGCATGTACAATAGCTTTTAATGACATATTGCACTATGATATATTCAATTATCATTTTTGCAAGTTTTTAAATGTATAGAGGTTGTATGTTTTTTGTTAGAGCTGTTCGTGTATATAATAACTTCGAAAACATGGTTTTGAGAAAATCAAGAAAGAAAAAATTTCAAAACATCCCACATGCCGCTCATGAAACGTCTTCTCGTTTTATTAATAACTAGCGGTTCCCGCACGGCTTTGCCCGTAGTAGAAAATTAAAAGGTCATTTGGTTCGCCTGTATATTTACAAAAAAAATGGATGATGAATTTCTCACCAATATGCTGTGTTAATTTGCTCGCTCATGGTCGCATATGGTAGTCTGCTCATCTACGCTATGGTAATTTGCTAATCCACGTTATAATTATTTGTTCGTCCACGTTATGATAATTTGCTCGGCAAAATGTTCTTAAAATTTGAAGAACAAAATCGAATTTCGAAAAATTCAAGTAGTGTAGTGAGTAATTCCATACAAAAAAATAGTAGTTTCTAGCGATTTCTGGACACTACTTTTAAATAAACGTTTTAAAGAAAACGTAATTTTTTTGCACCCAAAAGGACAAAATAGCTTCAACGTGCTCACTCCTATGTCACGAACTAATTCTAGGCCAAATTTCATGAAAATCGGCCGAACGGGCAGAGACACAGACTTTCAGCTTTACAATTAATAATAAAGATTTCACCTGTAGTTTTGTGCAATTAAACTATGTTATTTATTATTTTAATATTCAAGCACGAAGGTATTTATTCAGCTTTAACAATACTAATAATATTTATTATAACAATAAGTTTAACAACTAGTTGCAGTTAACTGACCGCAACAGGCTGTAATGACCATACATGTCATAAATGGGTTTTAAGAGGCACACACACATGATGATTTTATTCTCAAAATCTTGACTGAAACAAAATAATGATGATCGCATACTCTCCGTATTTCTGGCTGATTTTGCTTAACCATATGTCAGATTGATTACACGAACAATTTATTGGGAATCTGTAAGTTTTAATGAGATAAGCATAGATAACAGTAAACAAATTACAGTGAAAGCCCGATTTTACTTCCCCCGAATCTACGTTTTCCCCGCATTTCACGTTTTTTTCATCAGGTCCCAGTTTTTAAATATACCAATAATGTTATTTTAGCCCGGATTGTAAGTTTGTTATTCATGAATTTCCGGCATTTTAAGTTATCCCTGGGAAGTAAAGAAAGAAAATAAATTTCTATTAAGCAATATGCTTTATTTGTGCTTTTTTAAAGATAATCCGCGTTGTTAAAAGTTTATCAATGAAAAAGAAGTGCTCCATCCGTATTCGACTTTAAGGACTTTTCGTCCGCCAATGAAGATGAAAAAGAGGAACAGAAAGCATAGTCCGTACCTTCTTTCAGTATTGCAATGGATAACTTACAGACACTGAAAACAATTTTCTTTCTCATAAAGGCGAGGAAAAAAGATTGCAAAGTATTTCAATCCCAGAAGATGTTGCATTTACATTGAACTCAATGACTAAAAAACAATTCACTATTACGGATTATTTTCAACCTTAACACCTGGATTCGCTTCTAAACGTGTGAAAATGATCTAAAATGGTATGTATAATAATGATCTTTTCGTAAAACATAGATATTATACCTTTTAAAAGAGTTATCTTTACTTTTTTTTTTTTGCTTTCTATGTACTTCCCGTATTTTACGCTTTCCTGGATTTTTTTTAAATCCATTCCCTTGAAAAACGTAAAATCGGGTTTCACTGTAAATGCTTTAGTTTAAACATTTATTGGACATGAAAAATAAATTTATAGTTTTCAGTTAAAATCTTTACTAATAATAAAGCTGAAAGTCTGCGTCTGGGTCTCTGTCTGTTACGCGGATAGCGCCTAGACCGTTTGGCCGATTTTCATGAAATTTGGCGTAAAATGAGATCGTAGCATAGGGGGGAGCACCTCGAAGCGATTTTTCAAAAATTCGATGTTGTTCTTTTTCTATTCCAATTTTAAGAACATTTTACCGAGCAAATTATCATAACGCAGACGAACAAATTACCGTAACGTGACCGAACAAATTACCATAACGTGGACTAGCAAATTACCATGACTTGGACGAGCAAACTACCATATGCGACCATGGGCGAGCAAATGAACGTAGCAGATTGGCGAGAAATTCCTCATCCATTATTTGTAAATATACAGACGAATCAAATGACCTTTTAATTTTCTACTACGGGTGAAGCCGTGCGGGTACCACACTAGTTTTGAAATAAATGTCCTATTTCCTTAAAACTTATAACTCAAACTTGAGTTTGCTCCTTCATCTTCCTTTTCGGATGCATCAAAAATATTATTGCTCATTAGCTTTGAAAGAAGGTGGATAATAATATGATAATGAATAACGCAATGAAGCGTAAAATAAGATTCACTTTCTTTTTCTATTCAACGGAGTGCACCTTCTTTCATAAAATGCTAAATCAAATGAAAGAAAAATTATATTACCGTGCGTTCCCGGAAATTCACAGAGAAAAACGAAAGGAATACAATGGGATAATAAAGATATATTTCAATCCGCGTTTATCGATTTCATGAAAGATATTTCATCTCGGATATTCTCATGTTTTTGAATGGTTCTTCTGAACATCTTTAATCGTTGAAATCAACCTGTAAGTCGCTATTTTTATTTTTAGACAGTCATGAGGATTTTTAGAACATTTTGAAGACAAAAATAGTTTTCATCAAAATGAATAGATGGTTTTCATCACAAACACCACTTTTTTTTCATATATAATCTGTTTTCGATGCATAATTCTTAAGAAAAATACACTAAAATCGTCAAAAGTATTAGTTACTTTGGTTAAAAGTTTTTGATGTTTTCATATAAAAATAATTATTATGATTCTATCTTTCGATAATTTTCTTTCGACGCTACTGTAGTAGCTACATTTTTAGTAGTTTGTAGTGTAGCGCACTACGTTTAAAAAAAAGTAGTGCATCGAGTAATTCGATACAAAAAAAATAGTAGTTTGTAGCGATTTCTGGACACTACTTTTAAATAAACTTTTAAAAAAAAAACGTAATTTTTTTGCACCCAAAAGGACAAAATAGCTTTTCTGGGTAAATATTATAGTAATAACAAATAACTACAATATTTATATTATAATTACATTAAAATTTTCTTTAATTACTATAATATTTCTATATTAATGAGTCTCTCACATAGTAAGATTAGGATTTTGTGAAGGTTAAGTACAATTTTTAATTTTAAATACATTATTTTTTTATTATTCATTTACTATATTGATCTGAAAATGTCTTCGCTAATAAGTTTTGAACTTGATATTTTAGCTTAATTTATAAGTAATTTCTTAAAAGATATAAATAGAAAAAAAATCAATTTCTTGAAGAAGATTATAAATTTTAGGCCAATATCTAAATGTTATTGAATTTGAATAAATGTTTTGTGTTACATGTGGGCTGTGGGGTATAGAGGCAACGTTTTATGAACAAAAATTTTGAGTTTCTAAAAAACAGTTTTTTTTTATTTGGCTTAGCAAACAAGTGCTGGTTTACACTTTCAGACGCAAATCGGCACCGGTTGCCGATGTTCAAATTATGTGAAACAGTTTTACACAATTGTTTTGACATAAGAGGAAAAATATAAGAGGATATGTGACTTGAAAAATCGACTTTTGAAAAGTAGCGAAGTAGAGGCTATATTTTAAAAGTTGTTTGTAGTTGTTACATTAGTTTTAGTTAACTACATTTGTAACAAAGTAGTTGTAGTTCGCCACAAAAAATGCAGTTCTTCCAACCACTGCTTGAGTTTAAAGTTTTTTTTTTTTTTAATTTATTTCTTTTTATTATTATTATTATTTTTAAGGCTGTGTGCTGTAATGATTGTATGAATATTTTGACGATAAAAATAATATTTAATCAAAGCAAAATATTAAGAGTTTTCGTCATAAACAGCCTATCTAATACGCTTTTTTTTTATCAGAAAAAAAAAATACATTCAAGCAATAAAAATTAAAAGTTGAAAAACTCGGAAGCCATTGAGATGTTTCTTGAAACTTAAACTTAAAATCAGTTTTGTATTTTTTTAACTTTGAGTAATATGTTTTCTAAATGTAGTTTTATTTGCTGCATTTCTTTCTTTTTTTTACTGTTTTGATTTTTTTACAAGTTTAAATTTTGTTACGGTTCTAGATTTTGAGAAAGTTCGGAAAATCGCATTGATCATAAACAAAATAACTAGCTTAAAAGCCTACAGTTCATTTGAGTTTAACCCTAAAATGGACGAAATGTTTTCAAAAATAACGTAGTGTTTATGGGTGGTCCTTATTTTTAAAGTTGCATATATTTTATGCGACGCGACCTCAATTTCTTCCATTATACAAATAAATGATCCTTGCAAAATTTTAAGTCAATCCATGAATATTAACACGTGCCCCTAGGGCCCCCTTCTTTGAGTTGAGAAGAAAAAATTGCGGATTTTCTCATTTTTATGTAAAAATATTCTAACGTTTTATATTTAAAGTAATTTTGAACCTCAATAGGTGTTGCTACTTCCAGACTGACCATTCTCTCACTTTCATTCTATAAAATTTAATATACAGAGGTTACATGTACACCAATGGCCTTGGGTCAAGCGTACCGTTTTTCTGCGCTTTTTCCAACCAAGCTGCAGGGTAACGTTTCCTCCCACCAAGATAGACATAAGGGATTCTATAGGCCATTAATGAATGGCCTAGGCCATTAATGAATGATCTTTGACAACAACAAATTGCCTCCTCCAAGCTTTGGGGGTGTTTATTTACAAAATTCCCTGTGTATGTAATAGGTGTGGCAAATAGAGTCGCAAGGTTTCAATGCTATAAATATAAATAATTGCAATTATACTTTAATTCGCTGTTCTTTAGTTATAAACATACCTAAATGCTTATGCAATTTTTAATTTTTAATATATATATTTCGAAAAATCCTCGATTACTCCTAACATAAAAATATACTGTATTTTACATAGCTAAAATATAAATTTTAAAAAAATGTCGAGATCGGAGCAATGTCGAAATCTATAAATTAATTTTCTTCTATTTCAGTACATAGTCCTTTATTATCATCAAATTCTTGCGATTCACAAGATTTAGAAACCGAAATAGGTAATTATCCTAACCTGTTGAACTTTTGTTTTCTACAGCTAGTTTACCACAATGCAAAAAAGCTTGCCAACTATTGATATCATCTCGCCTTTCATCACTGTTATACAAATGCCATATTAGGGATAACGATGTTGTTCATTTATTTACAGCCTATGTAAATGCAGTAAATTTAAATCCAAATGACCCAGTGATCAATCGTACATTCCTTAAGAGAGCAAGAAAAACTCTTCGAGAGGTAAAATGAAATTTCATGAATTTAAATTTATATTTTGTAGTTATTCACTGGGATACAAAGCTACATCTAGATGTAAACAGAAAAAGAACGTCGACAGGATTACCGTGATAGCTTCAGATCCTAATATTGAACAGCTATTCGGAATTCCTTAGATACTTCTTCAGTTGTATATGATATCTTAGATGATAGCTCTTTACTGCTAACTGCTCTAGCTGTAGTGTTTGATACAACGACTTGCAATATCAACCGTATAAATTGTGCATGCAATTTTTAGAGCAAAAACTGAACGGTGATATATTACATTTGGATTGCCATCATCATGCACTTGAAATCGTACTGCAGAGTGTGTCCTTAAAGACGTTCTTGCCTTTCTTAGTTCTAGATCAGATATTCAATTATTTAAGCGCTTCAAAACTTTGTGGAAAGATCTGCATCATTCAGAACGTATCACATTTCAATCAAGTACACATACCCGTTAAATTCTAAAAGACGAAGTTGATGACATATTATTGTTCGTAAAAAGCGGAATTAAGAATGATTACAGAGAATTCTCGTAACTTTGTAAAAATATTTCCTAGTGAATTTCCTCCTACAGGGATATGTTTTCGGCAACCTGCAGCTTATCACTAAGCCACATGGGTGGCAAAAGAAGTTTTCGTTTGAAAATTTTTATATTTAGGAAACAATTTAAATTGACCTTACATGAAAGAAAGCCCTTCAATGCTGTTTCACAAAGCTGTTTTACAATTAAATGCTGTATGAAGATATGGTTTTTCGCAGCAACCCAATCGAGGCTCCTTAGAAAAATATAATATGTCTGAAAAACTAGCAGCGTACACAATGATGACAAACATGCAGCAGAAGCAGTGATTGGAAAATTCATAAATCACTTATGGTATTTAGGGAATAAACTAGTAGCTTTGTCGGTAATAGATGAAGGAATTAACTTTGATGATAGGAAATAACTAGTCCAAAAAATGCTTGTGATAAGGAAGACGTATCTGATGACTGTTTAAAAAATCTCAGATAACAGTAGATGATTTGGAATACTGTTTTAGTAAAGATCTTCATCTTTATAGAATCAATTACGAGTCAATAAAACTGTTTGATAAGTTACAAATACTAAAAGATTTTTTCCTATTTGATCCTGATTCACGGCAAAATGAAGGAAGCTATTTAAAGGGAAGAGAGATTGTTAAAATACATAAAATTGTGAATGATACGAAAGAGGAGCACAATTAATGAAAGAATTTCACAACTAATTTACCAAATATGAGTCACAAAAACAATTGATTTTACGGACCGTCCACGACAGTCGGAAAAAAATACACACTATCGAGATACATTGAGAAAAGCGTACGATTAAGGAACGTTTCTAAAGCATTATTTCATTCTTATTCAACGTAAAATCTTTAAATGATATAAAGTAATTAAAAAGATTAATTTTATTGCTACCTCACTGTAAAAATATTTTGCGAACCTAGGAGAAACGATGTACTGGGTCTGAAGTAAAAACTCGAAAGATTTGTGAGAATATTATCAAAAGTGTTAAAGTTCAACGGCCTAGGGGGCACGTGTTATTATTGACCGATCGAGTTCAAATTTTGCACACGTTACTTTTTATTATAGTGTCACAAAACTAGGGTTCGTCACTTGTTGAATTCCGAAAAAAAAATCTCCTATATAAATAAGGACCACTCATATATATATATATATATATATATATATATATATATATATATATATATATATATATATATATATTTCAGCACGTGCAACTGTAAGGACGCAATGTGGTATGGAGGGGGAAAACATTACAAAACTGTTTGAAATACAGTCATAAAATATTTTTTGGAAAAAAGTGACAACAAAATTAGAGCACCAAGAATGTAAATAAATCTTTTTGTTCAAGACAAGCAATTATTCAAGGATTCTTGGGGGGGGGGGTGAAACTTGAACATATAATTAAATCGATATTTGAAGAAAACTTTAATAAGTAAATTCAGCAACTTTTTGCCACAAACGCGAGGTTCACTTCGTCGCTTATATTGAATCAACGCCAGGGGGTGGATACAATTAGAAGTGCCCCCCCCCTCCTCTCTCTTTCTAAACCGTCGACAATATTATCCATTCACCATTGTATTCAAATACTTCGTGAATAAAATGTAAATGATTTCTGTTATCTTTTCAATTCTTCAATTATTTTTAGGAGTAAATGCTTGCAATACTACTTCTTTTCACTGCTTATAGAATTAATTAGTAACGTTTATGTCTAATTGATTCCTAATTCCTGCAAATCTGGTGCTGACACCAAAGTAGTTACAGAAATTTTTCGTACCCAAAACTCATTCTTTTATATGACCCATCCCCCTTAAATAGTAGTCTGTATCCGCTCCTGGTCAACACTTAAACTGATTTTCATATAAACATCTACAGGGTGAGTCTGACCGTCAGGAACGTGCACAAGGATTACACCTGTTGGCCCGGGCCCGAGCCTGAAGGGTACCCGAGTTTTTAAAATGAGAGGTGAAATATATGTAGGGAGACATATTTCACCCCTCAGAGGTAAACAATATGGAGGGGCCCGTCAAAGTCATTTGTTACGGACCCGAAAATTTCTGTGCACGCTCATCTCAACGTACCTATCTGATTTGAGAAATTAAACGCTTTTCGGCATTTTAACGAGTCTCCTCTCTGATTAATCAACAGATTCCCTAATGGATACAGTCGAGTCCCGACTTACGCGAGGGATGCGTTCCAAGACCCTTCGCATAAGTTGAAATTTCGCGTTGTGGAAAAGGGTATGTGTAAAAACTTTTATAAACATACCCATACGATTAAAGAGAATTGTAAACACCACCTCAAACTGTTAAAAACCATTTCTTAACTATACATTACTGTTTCTTAAATTTAAAAAAATGAATTTTTATTTATTGTATTTAAAAAAAAAACTGTTTTATTTAATATAAAAAACTGCTACGATGAACAAAATCAATGATTAATGGGAACGGAAGACGTAAAATAAACCACTACGGTACCGTACATCATGTAGTAAAGAAAACCAAATGCACTATAGTTGTTGAAACTTTCTCTTTTTCCTTTCATCTTCACAAACTTGAAATGAAACAGCGCTCTTAGGTGTCATTATATTTCATCAACTTTCCCATATAGAATGAAAAAAATAAATGGAAAATGGGGAGTAGTTATTTGTTTAAGCGATGTTCAGACTAGTACGGTGTGGGAACTTCCGCTCTCGGTGATGCCAAAGGAATGAAGGTCCATTCACGAAAAAACCGCGATTTCCTTCGGAAAATTTTCATGTTGCGGGTGAAGAATTCGCGTTCGGAATAAAATTCTTTACCGGAGGAAAAATCTCGTTATAGCCATTTCGCATAAGTCGGATCGCGTTGTAGCGGTGGTCGACTGTAACTGATTTCTGCACTTTATGGTCCACCACGAATGCCTTTGCATAAAAACAGTATATTCTCGATTCAATTGCATCTCAAAACCTCCACAAGTGTGAGCGTAACGGGAATAAACATATAACAATCTAGTTCTAAATGTTATCCCGATTGCACGTCTGATAACTGTCATTTTTCATGTGAGATATTTACGATACAAATCATTTTCTTTGATAGTGCAATGAATTATATTTGATAGTCTCTGGCTTCGTCCTCACAAGAAACCTATAAACCGTAAATACTTGACACAATTCATAAATCACCCACAAACGTAGCAAAAAGACACCAAATGGCAGACATCAGTAAAAAACATCAGTGAACTAAAATAGCATTCCATTTTAAAAGCATTACACCAGCCAGCATATCAGCAGTGATGCGATTTCTGTAGATAAGTGAACTTTCTTACAAGTTCTCTCGGTTCAATGATGCCGTTTTTTTTTTTTTTTTTTTTTCTGCCAGAGTTTTTTCCAGTTTACTTTCGAATCTTCATCGAAGCTCGAACGGCGAGGTTGCATTTAAACGGCAACAGGTGTTTGGAAGAAATGGGTCATTTTTCGAACGGAGGGAATGTTCAGGGATGTGTGTTCGGGGGTCTTTGCTTTCTCACATAGGTGAATCTCGCGAGTTTTTTTTTTTTTTTTTTTGTTTTTTTTTTCTGTAGCAACATACGATAAAACTTTTTTTATTTAAAGAATTAAGCCAACACCAAAGCTGACAAACATACATTGTAGATTCTCCATCAGAGTTGTTCATAATATAAACAATAGAAAAATAAAACAAAAAACCAGTATCCCCAATTACCGCTTAAAAAATCTAATAGATAAAAGTTAACAAAATGTCTCTACCAATAAGGAAATATTACATTACAGTTTATTGAAAAATAAGGAAAAAACATACAACGCGCATAAAATACATTACTTAGACTTTATGAATCCTTACACCCGAGTTAATCGAGCCTCAGCTACTACTCCCTTAACCTGTCAGTGATGGACGCCCATTTAAAATATTTCAAGCTTTTACGTAAGTTCAAAAACAGTTCGTCCACAGGTTCTTCCGTCTTGGCGGTGAGTAGGTAGCGGCACCGGTTTTCCAACAACCAGGTCATGGATACTTCGTCCGGCGAGGCACCGAGACTTTCCTTCTGCTGCAGTTGAAGCTAACTTTTTTGTTTTTTCTTGATTCATTAGACAATGCCTTTGTGAGTTAGGCTTGTTTATAGCGGTGGCAGGATGTCCTCTTGCATTTTTAGTTGTTTGATATCATCGTATTCGATGAGGTTGAATGATTGCAATGTCTTGTATGGAGAATGCCGCACGGGTACAGAGAATGCCACAGCTTAAGTACTTATGCAATCAGGGTATGTCAGATTTATCATGAAACCATCATTGATCCAAAATTCACTGATCTGCAGAAACTGCGCTAGCATTCAGCGTAGACCGGGCCTCGTGGTTTTTAATTTGCTAGATAATTATCAGGACCTTGACAAAGATTAACTGCTCGCAAGAAATTTACTAGGCTCAAAAGTAAAAATAGTATATGCAACAATGTTTTTAAAAAAACTAACAAATATGGCAAACATGCGTTTTGAGGGTAACAAGAATCCCGGTTGTTAATTTGTTTTATTTCATGCTTAGAAGTAAGTATTTTACAGAAGTGATCGCTATTGTGTACAGTACTGTTTTCGTATATTTCAATCCTCTAAAAAATATCAAGGAGTATTTTTATGCCTTGAAATATCCCTAGCTGTATCTCTGATTGTAATTAGTATGCACAAGGGAGTGAACCTCTGGGGAAAATTACAGAAAATTACGAAAAGCAATCCCAATACTAAAGAAAAACATATCACATAAGGTGTTTACGTTTTGAATCCCTGACCTAGCTAGCCTGCAGCATATGCAATGACAAAAAAAAAGGGGGGGGGGGGTGTCGTTGCCACTCATCAGCACACCCTTTGATTGTACTACAGTCAAACCTGTTTAGCTCGTACCCGTTTCTAAAAAACCTATCTATGTCGAAATTTTTCATTTTCCCTACATTTATAGTATAAATTCAATGTTTTCTACCACGTTTACCTCCAAATAAATTTTCCTGAAAATTTCCATATTTCGAATTCCGTCCTTCAACTTTTTTCTCTATATCGCTCCTTCACGAAAATGAACACTTCTCAAACAAGACGGGGACATGGGCCAATTCTTTGCAATCAGAATTTACCCACCTGTGAACTTTATCAGCAGTAGAATTTGGAGACAAAAATCCTATTTTTCCGATATTATCAGTCGTACAGTCCTCTAAATCTTGTGTGAGATGTAGCCCAGGAAAAACTATGCACCAGAAGTAAATTTTTAGGAATTCCATCCACTTGAAATCTGGAGCATGGGGTATTGTTGAACAGTGAGAAAACTTCGTTAGTTTTATGTTCGAGTCATTAAGCATAGCCATTTTCTTGTGCTTTCTGGGTTTATACTGTAAAGATAATTTCCGTCCTAAAAGGTATGCATGAACATACTACTGAACCTAATCATTAACCTTATACCTAATCATTAAAATTAGTAAAACGTGAAATCACAAGTCAGACAGTAAACTGTTCAACAATATCAATATAGTAAACTCTTTGACTTTGCTCCAATTGCTCTTTTTTGTAACAATATCAAAACCTCTGCATCTCGAAATCTCCTTATTTCGGATTTTGCTTCTGTTCCGTCAAATTTGAGACAGATAGGTTTGACTGTATTCTAGAGAAGTTCTTACTGATGCATTTGACAGTACTGTTCTAAAATTTATAAATCGGGTCCTGCTAATATGGACTAACTATCCGCACATTCCTTTTTTATGTAAATAAACATCTTTAAATTGGGGTGAAATGAATATCTTTGTTTTAACTGCGTACTTAAGCAAATACAACGGATATTTTTATTTTATTAGAGATTTCGAATTAAAATTACTAGCATGTTTCTTATTTTACTAGCTTTATTTCTTCAACGTTTGCTTTTGTTCTTATAGTTGAAGATAGTTACTTATCTAAGTAAATAATTTGATTTGTCATGTTATTCAATTGTGATTGTTCTTTATAACGTTTTTATTGCAGTATTTGTTTATTTGGCGCAACATTTTAAATTGCAGAAAAAATCCCACTTCACTCGCCAATGAGCAGAGTTACTGCAGCGCGGTTGCTTGGCTTAAGTGATGAACGTAAAAGTTTAAGTAAATTAAGTTTAATTTGAAATCTCTAATGAAACAAAAAAAAATCCGTTGTGTTTGCTTATGTACGTAGTTAAAACGAAGATATTCATTTTACCCCAATTCAAAGATGTTTATTTGAAGGATTATTGAAAGATGTTATGTTGAAGGATTATTTTGAGTTTTCAAGCTACTGTTAATCTTTCTATGTGTTTTGGCGAATAGTTTTAAATTCCAAAGAGACGTTAATAGGTCTTTTGAAAAGGTGTGCACGCATTTTAAATGAAAAAAAAAATGATCATTTCACATCAAAAGGGGATGGGAGGGGCGTGCATTATTTTTATTCAACGAACTTCCTTTAGATTCTTGGGACGGGCATCGCCGTGCGAGTACTGCTAGTGAAATATATGTCTCTGAAACTCAAATTCGTTCCCTTTCTCCAGGATATTTTGCTTAAAAACTGTGGAGCTGTAAGCGATGAAAGGTTTTACCAAGATATCTTTACAATGGAACGCAGATATTAGGTTCATTGAACTGAGTTAATGCTCACCAAATACTACTGATTTATTACGAACTAGTGGTACCCGCACGGCTTTGCCCGTAATAGAAAAATTAAAAAGTCTTTTGGTTCGCCTGTATATTTAAAAATAATGTATGGTGAATTTTCTCGCCAACTGACTTGTACCCGAGTTACAATTCCACGTTATGATAATTTCGTATCTCGTCAATTGGCTTGTGCCCATGCTACGGTTCCACGTTATGATAATTTCGTAATTTACTCGTCCATCTTGTGATAATTTTGTTCTTAAAATTGGAACAGAAAAAGAACCACATCGAATTTTCGAAAAATCGCTTCGAGGTGCACACCCTCATGCTACAAACTAACTTTGTGCCAAGTTTCATGAAAATCGGCCGAACGGTCTAGGCGCTATGCGCGTCACAACGATCCAGACCTCCTCCGGACAGAGAGACTTTCAGCTTTATTATTATTAACTAGTGGTACCCGCACGGCTTCGCCCGTAATAGCAAATTAAAAGGTCTTTTGGTTCGCCTGTATATTTACAAATGATGTATAGTGAATTTTCTCGCCAATTGGCTTGTGCCCACGTTACGGTTCCACGTTATGATAATTTCGTATCTCGTCAATTGGCTTGCGCCCATGTTACGGTTCCACGTTATGATAATTTCGTAATTTATTCGTCCATCTTATGATATTTTTTTTTCTTAAAATTGGAATAGAAAAAGAACAAAATCGAATTTTCGAAAAATCGCATCGAGGTGCACACCCCCATGCTACATACTAACTTTGTGCCAAATTTCATGAAAATCGGCCGAACGGTCTAGGCGCTATGCGCGTCACAGACATCCTACAGACATCCTACAGATATCCTACAGACATCCAGACATCCTCCGGACAGAGAGACTTTCAGCTTTATTATTAGTAAAGAAGAAGATGGTCCTACTTTGACGTACAAAAAACAATCGAAAATGATGCGTCAATAACAATAAGCCAGAAACAACCACTGCTTTCGGAAAAATAAATATTATTCAATAATACCTCTTGCAGGATATTTTTTTTTTTTTACTTCCTTTTACAAAAAAGGAAGTATTGTATTCGCGAAAAATTCTTCACTCTAAAATCGACTTTAATTTCCATTTTGCTCACCCCCGAATTAACGTTGAGTTTTTTTTTTTTTTTTCGACTCGACCACACGTGGATAAGTGCCTAAGAACGTATAGACACGTGAAATATCCATTTTGACGATTCCCGAGTTAATTAAGACGAGTTTTCTCGAGACGTCTGTATGTACGTATGTATGTATGTGCGTATGTGTGTATGTATGTCGAATAATTTAAGAACGGTATGTCCTAGAAAGTTGAAATTTGGTACATAGACTTCTAGTGGGGTCTAGTTGTGCATGTCCCCTTTTGGTTGCATTCGGGTGTTTCTAAAGGGGTCTTTTCCCCTTTTTTGGGGGGGGGGAATCATTGGTAATTTCGATGTAAACTCAAGTGGTGTTATAATTTGGTGGACACTTGGCGATATATCGCCAGTCTTTTCGTCACCAAGTTTTGTCACCAACATGGTGACAAATTTGTGTTTTTTTTTAATTTGGTTTTAATTTGGAATTTTTGTTTTTTGATATTTAGAGAGTAAACTATTGAATTACATTAAAATTGGCAATAATAGGGAAATGACATTAAATTGGAGTAAAAGGAAGTCATGTGATGCACACATCAGCTCGTTTTCTTTCCTTTTTAACCTCGCCTTCGAATTATTATGTGATTATTGTGCATTTTTCTCCAGTAGGCTTTTGCTTCTCTTGAAATCAAGAGCTAATAATAAAAAATATATTAGGGGAAACTAGGGATACATGATCCCTCAGCCAAAAATGTACCAAAATCATTAGGTAGAGTTTTGAAACCTGACAACAAAGTTAAAGTTATACTTGTACATAAAAACTGGCAATACTTCATCTTTTTCAACCATTTTGTTTTAGCTCAAGAAATGATTGTCTGAATGTGTCAATTGAAACTTTTTTTTTAAGAGAAGCATTCTGAAGTTTACATTAGATACAACTTTAAAAAAAATTGCGATGTATAATTTTAAAGTGTATACAGTCACTAATAATTAAGACATATTTTTAGTAAACTGGCACTGATTGTTAATAATAGAACAATGTTTGTAAAAATATCATATTAGGGATACTTGATACCTTTGGTTTCAGGGATACATGATTCTACGATCAATTATCCCTATAATAATATAAACGCAATGAAACCAATATAGCTGTAGTTTACTTAGTTGACTTTAATTTTAAACATTCAAAACTATTAGTAAAATTTATCATAATAGTATAAGTGAAATACATAAACAATCACTGCATTTAATCTGATAAATAATTAAACTATCAGTTCGCACTTGTAACCAAACTCAGGGTTTTTATTTACACATAACACCTCAAACGGATCGATATTAACTAACTCTATAGATAAATTGAATTCTGATCAGCCAAATGAGCTTGAGCAAGTTGAAATTGATTTTCCTTTTTAGCCTACTTTCCCAGTAAAAGTCAGAAAAAGAAGAAAAAAGCATGAAAGAAGGCTTAATGCATCTTAAAAATATCGCAAAAAACAAAAAAAGTCAAAAATAAATAAAATAATTAAATAAATATTGAAAAAATAAAAATTCGAAAGTAGGGTATTGAGATGGGGAAAAATGTCTGTCGGTCTGTCTGTCTGTCTGTCCCCCCCCCCCCTAATAACTTTTGAATGAATCGTCCGATTCGAACATACTTTTTTTTTTGTTCGAAAGATCTCGGCGAGGACACCTCATTCCCATATTTCGCTTTTTGATTTGAACTATTTTTTGTTCAATTTTGAACAGTTCAAAAAAACTTAACATTAGCGCCTACGGGGAAATTCAAGGCAATTCCGAACTGTGAGGCGAATTTGCTTCAAACAAACTTTGTAGGAAAAAGCGTTTGATGAAAAACTTGTATATAAAATATCTTTTTGATTTGAACAATTTTCCGTTCAATTTTGAACAGTTCAAATCCCTTAACATTAGCGCCTACGGGGAAACTGAAAGTCAATGTAGATTCCGTACTTGAGGGCGGATTTACTTCAAACAAATTTTGTTGGAAATAGCTCTTGACGAGAAACTCCAGACTTCGACTCCAAGAATTTAGGGGCACTTGACTCCGACTCCTGTGCCCGACAATTAATCGGACTCCGACTCCCCGACTTCGACTCTGACTTCGTAGCCTTGGCAAAAATTTATACACGGAGGACAAATGACTGACTCCGATTCTTAGATATTCGACTCCGACTCCTTTATCTCAAAATGAGATTGACTCCGACTCCGCAGCTATGGTTTTGACTGTGAAATAATTATTGTTGATCTGAATTTTTATTTTTACGGTAAAGTTTTAATTTAGGTATTCAGTTTTCGGCGAATAAACTCGAAGTCATTTATGTTTCTACATAAAGATATGCGCAGACGATTTTTTTTTTTTTTTTTTGACAATGAAAATTATTTCTTTAAGTTGACATTTTATTGTTTTTATTTATTTTGGTAAGTGCATTAATTAATTTAAAAAATTGTTTTTGGCAACAGGGGAAAAAGAAACGATATTTTTATTATTTTGATATGATGTATTTATTTTAATGAGCTTATGAATTTTAATTATAATTTTTTCGTTTTGAAAGCTGTTAAAGATTTTTTTATTGGAAAAAAGTGTATTAGCTGCTTTGTTTAAAAATTGCTGCGCTTTTTTTTTTTTTTACGCATCGATTTTTCAGATGAGTGAGGAATATTTTATTCCTAGAAATCACCTTAAAGTATTTTGAAAATATGTTTGAAAAAATTCGCGATTTTAGCTATTTTTGAGTATATTGATCAGGTACTAGAAAGTAGTATGGATATACGGGAAAGTAGGCTCGTCAAGTTCTAGACAGAACTTCTTGTTGAATTTAAAAAAAAATGGTTTTGCTATAGTTAGATTTACAACGAAAAGGAGAGTTGAATTTTATGTAAATTAAATATAATTAAAAGTTGGATTTCCAGAGTTTGAAATAAGTTTTTTAAAACGAAAATGTAATAAGCTTAATCAACCTATTTTTGCTAAATAATTGACAAAAGTGTAGCAGATGAAAATGAATGTGTCAAGATGCCACATCTAGTTACGTTAAGCGGAACTTTACGAACTACAACAGCTGTAATGTTTGCATTTGAGATATCAGATTTTGAAAACATATGCTAGACTTTCTTTTCTTTTTCATAAGTATACAGATACGTATATTATTATTATTATTATTTAAAAAAAACAATAATAATAATAATAATAATAATAATAATTCAATTGAAAAACTCCTAATTTTATTATGGCAAGACAAGCAAATAAGTTGATTTTTGTAGTTATCATCGTAATTTGTTTCTTAGTTGTTTTAATTTTAGCTTCAGTGCACTACTTTTAAAATATTTATATGTTTTATTCATAAAATATATTGTTCACAACTGTATTGGAGAATAAGTAACTGATCAAAAGCATCTAAGTTCATTAAAGTTGTGTACATTTTTCTTCAAATTTCCTAATTGAAGTAAAAACAATGTTGTTTTTGTGTTCACATTATCATCTAAGAAGGAAAATCAGAAATATTGTTATTTTTAGAAACATTATGTAGAAAACTAAAATCTATAGGTAAACTCCTGATCTAATAAAAAGTCTTACGTATTTTCCCCGAGGGATCAAGTATCCCTTGATGTGGAGATAAATGATCCCTTTTTAAAAACTATTTTACCAAAACTATCTGCTTAGCTTTAACTGAAAAAAAATACCGTCAGATAGAGGAAGCAATAACGATTGTTCACGTAATTGGAAAAAAAAAATTGATAATTTACACCAGAGGAAAAAATTGAAAACTAAAGTGGGGATCAAGAATCCCCAGTCTCCCCTACTATGTTCGTTTTTCTCGACCCAAAATTAGTAGGAATTCACTATTTAAAACCAGGATGTAGACAAAAAGGTTTTTTTTTTTTGCGTAGTATAATTTATGTTTAAAAATCTCGTCACATGGCCGAGTTTTTAAAATAAGATCAAAATTTTAAAGTATGCCAATAGATGCTCAACGTATTTGAGGGGAAAATGTACAAATCATTTTTACTGTCTTGTATTTTTAATTTACAAGTTAAAAAGATTCCAAATCAAGTTTGAAGTTTTAAACTTTTCAAAAAGCTTAGAGTCGATCACAATTTTAGTATTCTTAGTTATGTAGATAAAAAGTATTGAATTTTTCATTTTAATAAAAATCATTACTTCTAGTTGCATTAAAATTCTTATCATTTAAGTCATTTTTATCACCGCTTAAGTTTTTTTTATTTAAACTATGAAACTTTTTTCACGCTCTATTTCAGTTTTAATTCCAAGATACCATCTAGCTTAACTGGAAGAATTCCAATTCAGATGTGTTTTTACTTCCTCATATATTACTTGCGGAACTTGTTTTAATACCTCTGATGACTAAGTCAGCATGTTTCAGTGTTACTACATTAGAAATGCAAGATCAAGTTGAATATGTGTGTTCAAGTGCTACATAAACTCTAGACTTTTAATTTTATTTGCTAATTACTTACTTTTAGTTGATTTATTTGTTTCCTGATCACGAAACATACTTTCAATTATACGGTTCGTTACTTTTAGTATGTTGCCTTGAAAACCTCACCTGCAAATAAAAATATTTCAGTTTTCATTTTTTGGCATTTTTGTCATCTACAGTCGAACTCGCTCATAACGAATGTGATGGGATCGCGATATTTTCTTGTAAAAACAGAGTAGTCGTGAAAAAGTAGGTACATAAAAAATTATTTAGATTCATATACACTCGCTCAAGGGTGCCCACTGGTGGGAATTATGGCGCAAGTTGCGCCATCAAAAAAAAATTGGGGGGGGGGGGGGGGGGGTTCAAATTTATTTATTTTAAAGAAAATTATTTATTTTATTTCATTTTATTCTGTTCGTATTTCATTTCATTTATTTATTTCGTTTGTGTGTGTGTCTGTCATTGGCGGTAGCCCAGAACTTTTCTAACAAAATAATAATAATAGTAGCAGTAATAATAATAATAATAATAAATAAACAATACTTCAAAAAAGTAAGTAATATAAAACGAGCTGATGTGTGCATCACATGACTTCCTTTTACTCCGATTTAATGTCATTTCCACATTTTTGGCAATTTTAATGTGATTCAATTGTTTACTCTCTAAATATCACCAACAATGGACAAAGCGAAACCAAATTTAAAAAAAAAAAAACGCCAAATTTGTCGCCAAGTTGGCGACAAAACTTGGCGACCAAAAGACAGGCGATATATCGCCAAGTGTCCGACAAATTATAACACCATTTGAGTTTACATCGAAAATAACAATGATTTCCCCACATAAAGGGGAAAAAGACCCCCTTAGGAACATCCGAATGCAACCAAAAGAGAAGGTACACAACTAGACCCCACTAGGAGTCTACGCGCCAAATTTCAACTTTCTAGGATATACCGTTTTTGAGTTATGCGAGATACATGCACACATACACACATACGCACATACATACGTACATACGGACGTCACGAGAAAATTCGTTGTAATTAACTCGGGGGTCGTCAAAATGGATATTTCGGGTGTCTCTACGTTTTTTAGGCATATATCCACGTGTGGTTGGGTCGAAAAAAAAACTCAACATTCATTCGGGGGTGAGCAAAATGGAAATTAAGGCCGAATTTTGAGTGAAAATTTTTTCGCGAATACAATACTTCCTTTTTTGGAAAAGGAAGTAAAAAGAGAACTAAGAAATGAAATTATAAATAAATAATATTTTAAAAAGTAAATAAAATTAAAAAATAAAGCTAAAAATAGAAAAATTAAAAAAGGAAAGATAGTTGAGAAAATTTGGGGGAGAGGATTTGCTTAGGGGGGCGGGCACCCCTGTACTCGCTTTTGCATTATTATTTTTAACTCTCTGTCTCTGTGCCGCACCAAAGGAGTTCGTTAATTTGCTTTGAACTGTTAAATTGTGTCTTGTGTGTGTGTTATCTCTTATGGCTAACTAACATATAATTTTCAAATACTTCTCCATTCTACATTTTTTGAAACGGCACTCGTCACTTGTTTTCAGGATCACTAACTTGCGGTTGACTTCGTGATATTTGATGTTAAATGATTTTTTCCACGAAAAGATAAGCTGGTCTGAAAGTCTACAGAAAGCGGGCTTTGCTCGTTAAACGCGAGTTATGGCCCCCACAGGCTTAACATTGTACCAACAAAATACTTCTGATTTCCTCGTTAAATCTGAGCTTGTTATAAACGAGTTCGACTGTGCTGTACTTAAGCTTTATTGCACAAGCTTGCTTATTTGGTTTCCGCAGAAAATAAAACACGAGAAAAATGACAAATTCCTTTTTTTTTAAGGAATCCTAAACGCGTTTCAATGGCAAGTGGCCATTGAATTGCCAGGACCTAATCGATCTAGTGAGTTCAGTGGCCCAAGTTTAGTTTAATTTTCTTAACTAGCTCGTTGAAATGATTTTAATTTTAATAGAATATTTCATCCTATTAAAAACAAAACTGCCCTAATGAAGCATCATTGACGCAGCTGTGATTATGGCCACCTACTGAATAAGAAAGCATTACGCATTAAAAGAATAATGGTTAAGGTCGACGAGAGGCCATGTTAGCCTAGTTAGAGGGACCCCTAGATTGAGGAAAGCCGGATCGGAATAGTGTAAGTTTGATAACCCTTTCTGGTGGGGGGAGCGGTGATTAAACTGGCAAGGGCTCTTGGAGGCCCTGATAATGATAAAGTTATAACACTAAGGAAATCGGGTGAATTCACTTAAATATCATTCTTAAACTCACGTGAGGAAAAAACAAAAATAAGCTGAAATAAACTTCTAACTCGTCCCTCATTCTATAATCCACAGGAAGATTTGCATCAAATAGCTTACATGATGCTTTCCTGCACACTCCCTTGTATAATTACTTTTTTCAAAGATGTATGATATGGGATGGTATTTAAATTCACTTAGTTACCATTTTTTAACGCCACGTGAAAAGAAAAATGGAAGAATAAAATGATGTTAATTAAATTCACTCAAAACAACTTCAATGACTTAAACTTCAAACCCTTTCCTCATGAGTAGATTCAAATGAATTATAATTTCACATAGTAGCATCCTATGCACTTAGAAATGATTTTTTTTTCTTTTCTTTCTTTCTTTTGTCTAATAAAGATACTCGTGTCAAAAGTTAAACATACAATTTCACAAAATCCAAAAGTATTTTAATCCTTTTCTTTGCACAATGAAATTCATAATTGTTTTCCTTTTATATTGCTTTCTTCGATCTTGTTACACCCGCGTTTCCCAGTTCTTCCTATTTCTCTTGTAAATTTCTTTAAATTTTCACATGAATAATAATTATTTGCGAATGCACACACATACACACACACAATAATGGTTTTCTCATTCAATCCATACGATGCTCTACTTCCCTTTTGAATAACGTGTTTTCGGTAATCCGCCCAGCTAAGAACTCCTCGACTAATTGTGACGTGAACTACTCGTTAAGAGAATTTCATTTTTGAAATAGTTTTCGGAAAACTACGAGTAAATTTTGGCGTTACCACTTCTAGTTTTATATTGACTTGAAAACATATAAATATCCACTGCAGTCCTTTAGGCAGCATTCCTCAACCTCTTTCACCCGCGAACTGATCAAATTTTGTGAAAACAAGTCGCACACCGGTGAGGGGTTTTTTCTTTTTCTTTCATATTTTCTTATAATTAGGAATTGAAGAACTATTAAAGAAATAAATAACACGATTGTAACTATAGTTTACTTACAATAATATTTATATATAAAGATACCAAGTTTGAATGTTTGTTGGCAAAAATGTGATCAGATTCCGAATCTACACTACTGGCCATTAAAATTGCTACACCAAGAAGGAGTTGTCGGAATGAAAGAAAATTTTGCACACGTGATGGCAACATTGACACTTGAAAACGATTACAAAATGAAAGCAAAATGATCATTTCCGATTCCGAGTCACTACTGACTACAACTGTATTTATGTCGAAGACTGCATACTAAGTGCCTTGCCTCCATTATTTTTTATACCGATAGATGGCAGCACCATCACCGGATCGAACAGTTAATGAGAATTTAGAACCAGACCAAGAGCTAATAGCTACCTGGTGCTAGCAACCCCAGAGGTATCGTTTCACTTGGAGGACATTGAGACCACGAGCATATTTAACGTCGCCCAGTCCCCTTTAATGACGACGGTGGATCTTCGACCATCAAGGTTCGAACTCAGGACCCTCCGGCCCCGAATCCGACACTCTACCGATCGGGCTACCACGGTCAAAATGATCATTTAATACTTCAAAAATCCCACATTAAATGGAGGTTTAAGTACCCCGTTTCGCCATCTCTAGCGTGAATGTAAGAGTCGATATAGTCGAGCATTGAAGAAACAGCAGTTTCGTACGATGTCCTACGTCCTCTCGTACAACAGTTGCTGTTAAAGCGCCACTAATTCGATCAAACTTACAGGCTGTCCAATTTACCACCGCAAGTGATCCCAGATATGTTCGATTTGTGACAAATCAGTGCATTGCGCAGACCAGAGAAAGTGATAGTGTGGAAGAGAAAGTCTCTTGACACACTTGCTATGTGTGACCGCGCATTGTCAGGTTATGGTCGAATGGCTCATTGGAACCCCGTCATGAGTGCCAGCACATGCGTATGAGTTTGATCGAACGAGTGGCGCGTTTACAGCAACTGTGGTACGAGATGACGTAGGATATCGTAGGAGACGGCTATGCCTCAATGCTCAATTGTATCGGTTCCTACATCGTACATTCATGCTAGAGGTGGCTTAGCAGGGAACTTAAACCTCCATTCATTTGAGATTTTTCCAAGATTAAATGATCAATTTGCTTTCATTTTGTAATCACTTTCTAATGTCAATTTTGCTATCACGTGTGCAAAATTTAGCTTCATTCTGGCAATTTCTTCTTGCTGTAGCAATTTTAATGGCCAGTAGTGCATTTGAAAACTTTTATAATGGAGTCGTCCGACATGACCTGTGTGTGTGCAAGAGTTTGAAATCGAGCCGGAGAGGAGTTTTTAAGAAAATAATTATTTTCAATTTTTATTCTTCAAAGGAAAAAATCAAGTTCAAAAGTGTCGAGGCAGTTCAACACTGAAGTGTTATTTGGGTCAAGAAGTTTCAAAATAGCGTAGTCGTTTCACCCGGTGATGACCTTCTGGTTGGAATGGTCTTGATCCTAGTTATGATTGTTTAGGTAACTGCAACATGAATAAAATCTTCAAATGGAGCAAAAACAAAGAATATGCAATTCGCAAAAATTTGATTTAAGCACCAAGAAGAAAAGCGGTGCAAGTTTCAAAACTAAAAATTTGGAGACAGCAGGTACAAATGGTAACAGGTACTCATCGATTTTGGGGCTATTTTCAAAGTTGTTGAAAGGGCTCTTCTTATATTGTAATATTCTGTGAAATAGTATAAATGATAGAATCATTGTGATAATGTGAAATACAAAGGAAATAGAAAAAAATGGTAGCCCCACATTTTTGAAATGGTGGTCACTTTTTATTACTCAAAGTACTAAAAGATATACACATACTTTAGTTTGTTGACATTAACAATCCTAAATACTTTAATTAATGTACGTAATACAGATCTAATTTATTAGTTCTTAAAGGTTGCATCTTGCTTTTGGTGTAAAAGATTGTACCAGTTGCTTAATGGCTTTTGAACACTTTTATGTCAAGAATTTTTTTATTGTCATTGCGACCGGGTGACGATTGACAGATTATTTTTCAATCAACATTTTTCCCTCATTCTGTCACCTCGTGGCCTTCGGTGACAGCTAATTTTGCTTTTTAATTACACTGGCAAATTGCTTTGTTTTCTCTCCTGCGTGAGATTATCTAACGTATCTTGGATACTTTCGAATTTTTGATTTCAGATTTGCAACTGGTTTCTCTCTATAATTCAGTTTCTTCGAAATTTAATAATATTGTCTGCAACAAGGGTTTTAAAAATTCACTTGAACAAAAAGGGTTCGGTATTCGAATGGTCTGGTGGGAAAACGAAAATTATTATAGGGACTGTAACTTTTGCATGATTGACCTAAGGCAGGGGTTCTCAAACTGGGTGCCGCGGCACTCTGGGGTATCGTAGGAAGAGACGAAGGGTGCAGCGAAGTGTCCATAGTGTCAATATGTAATTAAGGTGAGTGTACAGAATAAAGTTATTTTCACCAATAAGGTCATCTCCCCATTGATGTAGCATGGTAAAACCTTGCTAGATCGTGATTTCATCGTCATCAGAAACATTAACTGATGTTAAAGTGTCATCAACAAGCAGTTTCAAATTACCAGGCAACAGAAACAAGGTAACAAAAGTTATTACAGAAGAGTGATGTCAAAACTACCTGACCTTATTATACAACAGTAAGTTTCGTTTGTACATGGATCACTGTAGGTTACTAGTATGAAAAAGTTATTTATTGTTCTTGAAGACTAGTTTATGTTCCTAACAAGGCTAACGTCTTTCCCTGTTAAAACTGCTGGAAAACATTATTAAAACTTAAATTTTCACTTGTTCATTTTTTTTTCCTTAGTTTTTGTGAGTCATCTGGTGACCATACAAAAGCTGGAGCCAATTCAATCACAAATGAGCGAGATACTAGCTTATGAAACGCAGATTGGTCTTGTTTGGGGCACTTACCTTATATAATAGAGATGGACTGGGGTGCCGTGAGAAAGTTCTAATTCTTCAAAGGGTGTCGCGAGTCGAGAAAGTTTGAGAACCCCTGACCTAAGGTGTTAGCAAGAATAAAATGACTCAGCATTTCTCCTTATATATGAATCTCCTAGGCACATTTACAAAAATTGTCACGACTGTAAATACGAAAAAACCAACTTGTGCATTCAGAAAAAAGTGATTTAATCGATGTTAAGAATGCTATCTACAAAAACTGCAGTTTTTGGATCGAGCTAATGAATTTGAATTAGTCATGACCAAATTAGCTAAGATCAAGTACTTGTACAAATATTTTCTGCCCAAGTGTCATCATTGATGACAAGTCTAAAAATACCGAAGAAAGATTTTTAACATTTCTCAGACCACATTGCATCATCAAGGGGTCAATTGTAAATCCTTAACGACAGTTAAAGCGATAATTTTCAAGTTACTACGGAATGCAATTTTCTGGTAGAAATGATATACATAAGGTGATTTCGGTACACATGCCCTTTAAATTTGATGCCTAAAACACAAAGATTTTTGGATAACTTCTTTTCTCATACTAGCATTTCAGAAGTATCAAATACGTTGATCAACAACTACCTTCCTCTTCTCATAAGTGATGTCAAACTACTATCCATTTACTTTTAAAATTACCCAGACAGATTATCTGTATCATCTTTCGGGTCTAATAACCACCACGGGTCATTGATATTTTGCATTTACAAAAAGGGCAAAAGTGAAAAAAGGAGAAAAGTTCACACTTCCGCCCTCTCTAATTGGCAATTAAAGAGGACACTTTTGAAGGAGTTAAAGGAAAACCGTTAGTAACGGTCAAGTTGCGATGGGAACAAAAACCTCGAATTGAAACGATCATGCTCAGGTTATTCACTTCCATCCGTGCATTCGATCTATAAAGCTCACGACGTTGGGTTTAGGTTACTTAACATTGTGACTGCCAACGACGAGATAATTCGTAGTTGATGAACTCTGGATGAGGGAGCAGCTTACGAGCTATCTCGTGTTGCTAGACTTTCCGTTTTTTGCAGCTTCTAGGTATAAATAGGAATGTTTAGCTTCTGGGAGAGAAGTAGGAAACCAAATCAGGTTGACAGGTGCAAAATTATGTATTTTCTAAATTTTACATTATTTTAGAACTGTTTCAAAGTTTTAACTTCAAAAAAATATATATTATATTGCATAACTATTAAATCAATAAAAATAATATTTTACGCTATAAGCTTTTTGAACAGTATGATGTATAGACGTCCCTCGTATAACACGGTAGTACCGTGTAGTATCAAAACCGTGATATATGAGACTTTTTGAAAAATAATATTTTAACTTATTTTTTACGCTAATTAATCATGTACATAGTAAAAATCATGTCAATATGTATGGTGTTGTATGGAAACTGTTTCGTGTTAGATCGAAACCGTGTTATACGAGACTTAGAAATAATGTAAATCAAGGGATATATCGAAACCAAGCTTCATAAAAACAAAGTAAAAACTTATTGCAGTTACCAAATTAACAGAATGTATCAAACAAAAATGAAATTCCATCTTTTTTAAAGATAACATTCGTGTTATATCAAAACCATGAAGTATTAAATTGAAGTCTCGTACCGTGTAATATTGAAACCGTGTTGTACAAGTACTGTTCGAGGGACGCCTGTACTTGAATGGGGTCGTTTCCAAAATTTTTAAAGCATTTTTTCCTGAAAGAACATGTTTAAAAACATAGGTTCTAACCATTTTTTAAATAATTTGTTTAAGTTTAATATTTTTAAAAAAATACTTAAATCGTTGCGCTTTTATTGTTTACATTTCTTGCCGATGACATCACAAATGATGAAATGCCATTCTGTGTTGCCATCCACAAAGTAAAATATTTAATTCGCATCTTTACTCACGTGTATTGGCAACGATATGGTTGATAGCAAGCGGAGAGCGCAATTTTAATTCGCTTCTTGATTATCATAACGTGGAAACGCGGTGCAAAATGCGCCAAAGAGCATTATTTGTGACGTCATCAAGACCACGCCTTGTTTGCAAAATCGGACGTTTTAAAAAATTCATTAAAATATAACTGTTGGGAAAATGAAAGAATTTTCTAGGTCCATGTTTTTTTTTTTTTTGCTTATTCTATCAATTTCAGTGACTAGAAGTACTACTTTTGACTGAAGGAAACAACCCCATTGAAGGAACCAAAAGCTCTTAACATTTGCAGTGAACGTGTTAACTTGATATTCTCTTTTTACGAGAAAAACGTTTCAGTTTAATATTATATTAGCAAAAATACCAGGCATTGCTTAGGTCAGAAATATTTATGAGAAACAATATACAGTCGAGTCTCGACTTACGCGAGGGATGCGTTACAAGACCCCTCGCGTAAGTCGAAATTTCGCGTTTTTTTTATATAAAATGCAGCATTTTGTTTATATAAACAATCCAAATTCAAAATAATAGAATATCAGAACTTTTGGAATAAAACTTGTCCCTGCGTCGGGATAAGTGAACGCATGCAAATTCAAAAGAGTAAAACACTTTATTCATGAATGGGTAAATCCATTTCAAAACCTTTGCAGACATCATTTTAACAACTTATGGAACATTAACACATTGAGAAATTATATGGATTGTTTATATAGGTCAAAAAATTAGAAGAATCTATTCATTCAATACGAATTTAAAAAAATAGCGAAAATATTTGTATACCTGTTAACCGATAGTTTGTCACAAGTATGAAGCTTGGCACCCAGATAATATTACGCCCTTTTAAAAGCCTTTTATTGCTCAAAATGGATTGTCAAGATGTTAAATAGGAAAAAAAAAGTTACGTATTCTATCATTGCTTAAGGTTAGGGAAAAAATCCAAATCAATTCAAATGAACGTTTTACAATCTACGGTGTGCAAGATTTTAAAGGGATTTAGGACTAACCAACTGAAAAGTAACTGAAGTAAATGAGGCAGAAAAGCTGTAACAACTGGCAGACATGAATTCAAATTACAGAGAATCGTCCAAAGTAATCGTTGAAAAACGCTTCTTATGTCCACTAGTGTTGGACAGTATGTATTGTTTTCTTATCCACGCCAACTACACTAGGACGGTTGCATAAACTGCTGTTTCGATTGCAGAACTGCGAAGTAAGAACAAAGATAAACATGAAGCAGAAAAGTGCACGCCTCTCCTGGAGCAAAGAGAAGTTCATATAGGGGCAACAAGTTAAAGTATTATATTTAGGGATGAATCTCATTTTTGAAATACCTGTGAACAAAAAAGGTGTTCTGGTTCAGCGTTTAAAAAGTAAAGCGTGTAAGAAATCTTGTGTAAGACGTTCTCTCAAATTTGAAGCATCCTTTATGGTATGTGGGTGCATGCGGGCTGCTGGAATTGGGCAATTGCATATATCTTAAAATAAAAATATGTGTGACTTCCGCCTTTTATTAAGAATACTGCATGATACTTCATCTGAGGCACAGCATGACACATTCAGTGACACATTTATCTTTCAGCAAGATTCTATTCCGTGTCACATCACTAAATTGAATCGTAGATTATAAACAGAAGGAAAAATTTCGGTATTAAACTGGTTAAAAAAACTCTACCGATCTCAATACCATCAAGAACTTGTGTCACCGTCAGATCTTGAAAAAGCGGATCAAGACCTAGTGCCCGCCCAAAAAATTGAACTTGTTGCCACATTGAAGAGGTATGGAGACAATGTCAGAGGCGATGAATGTAAATAGGCTCTAGATTTCGTGTGTAAGAGGATTAAAGCATTGAATCCAGCAAACAAATGACGCATTAAAGTATTAATATTGTTTCTTTTGAAAATGTCCCCCCCCCCTCAAACCCCTTTAGTTTGAATATTCCAATTTTTTGACTCAATGTAAACCCTCATCACTTTAAACTTGTGGATTATTTTTTCTAAGATTTTTTTTAATGAAGTATATTTGAGATGAAATGAAAACTTTAAGATCTAAGAAAGGTGGCATGTTCATTTAAATACCTAATTTGCACTTATATTTGGTTAGAACAAGTTTTTTCCCAAAAAGTGAAAAGTATTCTATTATTTTGAATTTGGATTGCAGAACTCTTAAGTATTTTAAATATTTATTCCTTGTCAGATAATTGTAACTGAGATTCAAGACACATACCATTAAACAGGTGAAAACAGTTTTATATACCAGCCAGAATTTTCTCCGGATGGTGGAGGGAGGTCATAATAGTTCACACGAACATACTATGTCACTGTAAAAGTCCGAAATCTAGCAAATACTGACATTCTCCCGCGAATATCAACATTTACATTTCAAAGCCACCGGTGTAAGATCAAATATTTCAGGTGAATCACTAAGTCTTTCACGGTAACATAAACGACAGGTGAGATGATTATACTGGAAGTAGCAAACATAACTGAAGAGCAAGAGTTATAGCCCCCCTCCCCCCCCCCCCCCAAAGGCGATGATACACCCTTCTCAAATGCTACTGAGCACCCAAAAGGACAGCCTTCAAAAACGAGGGATCAAAACTCCTCTCAAAGTAGCCCCTAAAACTTTCAATGGAGCAGTCTGTGCGAAATGTACCCCCCCCCCCAAAAAAAAAAAAAAACAAAGGCGGTAGATGAGTTTTAAACACTAACCACCATCACTACGTAAATATAACTCGCATAAAATTAAATTTCATTTTTTCTTTCTTTTTTTTTTTCGGAATCGTAGTGCAATGAAATTATTTAGCACACTCAAATGGATAAAAATAAAGAAATTGAAGAAAAAAGTAACCATATGTACATTTGTAACAAATAAGTGCTATGAAACAAAAAATAATGAAAAATACAGGAAACATTTTATAAATAGAACGCTTCAGTGAAAGAAAAAAAGTTTGTTTCGAACCAGTACTGATGCATTATCGTTGTCTTCACACTGATTCAGCGGTGAAACTATTAATATTCCTTACCGACAGTCTTGTTCACAGGAAATGATGCACTTTCTTTCATTTTCAGGAACTTTAATATTCAAGACTCTCCATCTTCAATTGAGCATATCAAACACGCATGCGAAAATTGATGGCATGATGGAATTTTGTTCGCTTGCGTTTTATTGTTTTCTTACTTTCGAACTGAAGTCGCTTCAGTAACTGAGTTCCGTCGTTCTCTCTCGCGTGTGGAAGAGTTGAGTTGAGTGGCTTCAAGTACGATAGTCAAATTGTTGGCTATTTTGGTTGAATGCTTTTAGTTTTATGATGTTACTGTGCAGTTGCGTTCTCATAACGATGTTTTCTGAGTTTTGCTTCTTGTTTAGAGTTGTAATAGGCGAGCATTTGCAATGCAGTTCACGTTTGATGAATCCATTGTTGTGTGGTAATTCGATTTAGTTAGCTATTTCATGAGTGATTTATGCAGCGATTAAACCGAGCGATTTAAAACCAGTATGAACCAGTTTTGAAATTAAGTAAAAGCTGTTTGAAAAATCATATTGTGCTCTCAGGGATTCTTAAGGTCTGGCTTAGCGGTCATAAAAATTGAGCAGATTTTTTTTACCTGTCTGCGTGAGAAAAAAATGAAAATTCCTTTCTGGAGGAAAAAAGTAACCAATAATAATAACATTTGATATGATGCAAAAACCAGACACATCCAGAGACTGTAGTTTCGTTCTTAATAGAATTCATCAGTCTGGATTAGTGAATAACCGAGCTGGAGGCAGATGTCATCACAATGAAACTGACTGGTAGATAAAGTAAATTTATCTCTTCAGCGAGTGTATGCAGCATAGTGCGGTTCGATTCGTGAATTGAGCCTAGGGTTTCCAATTCCGCGTCGAATTCAGTCCCGTGGGATTTCGGGATTGTAAAGTGCTCATCCCGCGGGATCCCGGGATCCCGCGGGATGGACTTTATTTTTCAAAAAATTAAATTTTTATGACAGAGAAAAAATTGTGCTTTTTAGACTGCCTCTACTATTTTAACTAGTAGTCTTCTTGAATTCTGTACAACAATTATAAAGCACTACAAAGTCAGATCTTAATTGGCAAGTATCGTTTGGTAAGCAAAAGTGTGCCGCTCGTATGGGATGGTAAAGGATTGTTACTCTAAAAATAATGCGCTTGATGAAAACACTCGCTGTGGCTCCACTGCAATTGATTTTACTAAAATTAAGAAATTGTGGAAAGTTAGATAAAAAATCCACATTAACCTCACCTTCTGAAATAGATTTTTCTTTTCTTATGTTTTGCTTTTGCTCAAGAACTGTGAATTTTGGACAATGTCTGTTGGATATGTGTTTTGCTGTATTCAGTTTAACTTGCATTGATAATACCTTTGTTGTTTCATTAACGTTGTTCACTGAATTAGTGAATTTGATTTATTATAGCAAGGGGTAAATACTGCTTGATTTCAACATTTCATCAAGTTACAGTCTCAGTGAAAGTGTTTGGATAACTTCCCTAATTTTACCTCTCACTTTAAAGAAGAATTCAAAAATATGAGCAGCTTCAGGGGCGTGCACAACGGGGGGGGGGGATAAGGGACACCTGTTGGGCCGGGCCCGAGGCTGAAGACTCCCAATTTTTTTTTTTTTTTTTTTTTTTTTTTTTTTAATGATGGGTGTAATATACGGGTAAACAATATGAAGGGGGTCCCGGGAAAGTTATTTGTGACGGACTCCAAAATTTCTGTGCACGCTCCTGAGCAGCTTAACTTACTACACTCTCATGAGAGTCATCCTGTGTTTGATACAAGTTTCTTTCACCCTTTTTAAAGTCGTGCTGAATACATAAATAATGTCAGATTTTTCACTGCTTTCTTCTTTCGAGTGCACTTTTTGTAACTTTTATGTTTTGAGTGCATTACTAAAACTTACAGAAGTGCTCCAACATTGCATTCAGGCTACTCAGCGGGTTTTAGAATAGGTAATACACTTTCTCTATTTTTTTAAGCGTAATTTACTGGATTTTAAATTTCAGTGATGATTTTTAAAATGTTCTTAAGTTTTACGCATTTTCTCAATTCATGAACGTACCGTATTACCCCGCATTATCCGACAGGCTGCAAAATTCGGGGGTCAACAGATTTTCAATAACACTTGTCTGGTCCTTTCCGGCATGCCGGAAAAATCGAGATCAAAAATAATACAATAAAAATATATGTTCATCTGAAAAACGACTGTAAGTTCGATACATATCTTATTGGTATTAATAAACAGTCTAATTTTGTAAAAATATTTACTTACAATGTCATTTGTTATTTTAACAAGAAAAATATTCTTTAATAACGAATAATTTTATAAAAATTAAATTAAAACTAAGTAAACAAACATTTAAGCAGTAAGTTACCACCCCCAAACCAGTGCTAAAGCATTTACCATAGCTATTCAATAAATAAAAATTAAACTTACCTCGTTAAAAGGGACCTTAAATAATTTACTTAAAAAAATTATGAACAAATCACAGTAACGATGATTTTTTCGGAATTGATTACTTTATTGGCATATAATTAAATCCATTAATAGTGACCTACCATATATTCCAAGCACATACTATAATTCGCAATACATCTTTAAAAAAAAAAAAAAAAAAAAAAAAGAAGATTAGGGGAAGCTGTTGTACCCACGGACAAAATTTACATTTCAATTTTTGCTTGTCTCTGGGAATAGATAATCGATCGGAAATTTTTTCTGCTAGAATCTACAACTTATCATCTAATTTGGCAATTTTTGTCAGGTGAAAATCTCAAAGCTTTCAACTTCAAAAATTTTTTCTTAAAAACCATCTTTCTTTGTCCGTGGGTAAAATACCCCGTTCACCCCGCGTATCGGTGCCTTTGTACCCATGACAAAAAATAATATATAAATAGATCTGAGAAACTCAATTATACTCAATATATTTTCATAAGAAATTTTATATTGAAATACTTCAAACATTCATTGAAAATAATATTAAATAAAATATCCAACAGAAATTAAACTTTGAAAATTAATCGAAGGTTTTTTCCCTTTTTTATAATTTTTCTTAATTTTTAACATCAGTGAACTCTTTAAAAATGTTATTACTCTTAAGAGAGTTAATGTTCTTATGAAAAATTAATTAATATGTTTTTAAACAAAAAATTAACTAGATTCATGATATTATGGCTCTCTATGTACCTACATAATAACCTCAAATTATATGCAAATTGAAACCTCTAACCAAAATTAACCCATTACAAAAAAACACAGTTTAGATTAAAGCAACAAAAATCTATAAGAGTCGACTTCAAATGAAAACAGGTGGGATTGACGGTCTGTAGATTCTACAACAGGTGGGGGTTACTTCAACTTACTATATCTTCAAGTCCTACTTCAAATCCATCATCATTGTTGAAAGCAAATTTCAGACGTTGATGACAAGGCTCCATTTTGAGGTACCTCACATAGTAAGAAGACTCACGTGTGACCCAATTGCCATTCGTGGGTACATATGGTTATGTGTCCTTGGGTACAAAGGTACATTGGGTACCAAGCAAATTTCAGACGTTGATGACAAGGCACCATTTTGAGGTACCTCACATAGTAAGAAGACTCACGTGTGACCCAATTGCCATTCGTGGGTACATATGGTTATGTGTCCTTGTGTACAAAGGTACGCCATTTTGGTTTTGCAAGCCAGTCACATCGACAAGACCACAGTTTTACAACATTAAAAATCAGAAACAAAACCTTTAAAATACAGGGAATCATGATACCTACAAGAAAAATGAATAATACAATCCACGACGGACGAAATAAAAACTTAGATCCTACTAAAACCGAAAAAATGTGATAGAATCTTAAATGTTCGTTTGATGGCGTTGAAACTTCTTGAGGTTGGTACAACCGTCTGTTGGTACAGCAGCTTCCCCTACTTTCGAGATTTATTTATTTATTTTTCTTGCAGTGGTTTTGTTTTTTGATTCGAATTGAATGGGGAAATTTACTTTTGTTTTGTTGCAAAATGAACCTCGAACTATCCGGCATGCCGGGAAAATCGAATTTCCCGACATTCTGGTCAACCTCGCTTTTTCCGGCATGCCGGATAATGCGAGGTAATACGGTATGAAAATTGAAACTTCGAATGAGAATACCAATTCATTCTCAGAAAAAATACTCTATTTTTATTTTGTTCTGAAATAGTAAATCCATTGTTGGTCACATGAGATACAGTTTTACTTACTCTTCTTGTAGATATATACGAAGAAGAAGATTCAAACTTCGGATAATGCTTGTGAAAATAATCGTTTTATGAGCGGAAAAAGCTGGAAAACACTTGAATGGAAAAACATTTGCGGGATTGAGAATCCCGCGGGATTGCGAGCGAAATCTCGCGGGACCAATCCCGAAAAAAATCCTGCGGGATTCGGGATCCGGATTTCAGGATTGTAAACTCGAATTGAGCCCCTAAGCCAGGGCCCAGGGCTAAGGTATATTGCTTGTAGTTCTGTCTTAGCCCTGGCTTAGGGATGGTAACTTACTGCAAAATACTTAAGTTTTGCTTTCAACTCACAAGTCCAACCGCACCATGTCTCGCTGGTGAGACAAATTTACTTTTTTAACCAGTTAGTTGGCACTCTCAGCTTCAGGGAAATGACATCTGCCGCCAGCTCTGTTATTCACTAATACATACTGATGAGTACTAATAAGAACGAAACTGCAGTCTCTGGATGTGATAACCGGGCTGTCTGGATTGTTACATGTAGTTCTGCCTTAGCTCTGGATTAGGGGCGGTAACTTTCTGCTAAATTTGATATAATATTTTATGCGTCAACATTTTAACTGCTTTTCTTTTCTTTCTTTTTTTTTTTTTTTTTTTTTTTCTTGTGTGTGTGTGGTTTTTCTCAAAAGTTTATTCGTTTATAAATAATAAATATAGTAATTATTTGTTTTCTTTTTCGAATTTCAAGTAAATAATAATGAAAAACTCATTAATATAACTGATTATATAACGATTCTTGAATCCAAAGCAAAAAACGTCACTAGTCCACGGAATTTCTTCAAATTTTTACCATTCGGCACGTCAAGAGGTTGAGAAACTGCTTATTAAACAAGAACGGTTAGATACCAAAGTACCTTTTGCAAAAATTTGAAAGTGTGTTAATTTTACTGGAAAATGTTCATCTATGTCATCCGAGTAATTATTTTGAAATTCCAGAGCTAAGGAACAACGATTTCTTTGCGCGAAATGTTTTTAACTTCATGAGGTTTTGAACTGATTTTTAAAAATTTTGAGCCCCCTCTCCCTTAAAGTTGAGAAAAAGTAAAATGAGCTTTAAAAAAAAGGAAGTGAATTAATTTAAGCTAGGCTATTTTGGTGCCCCTAAATTTGTGGTGCCCAGGTCCGCGGACCCACCGGACCGTGCGTTAATCAGGCCCTGTGTAGGGGTTAGGAGGCGTGGTATCTGAAGCTGGTTTTTTTTTGGGGGGGGGGGGGCAACTGACTTTTAATAACACTGATTTAATAATTTCTAAAAATGTGGAACATGGCATCAAATATCGAGACGGATGGCCATCGCAGACTTTCTCCTTTCCTTTTAAACTTCTATTCTTATGAAGTAAGATGAGAAAAGTTCATTTATATTTGGAATTTTTAGTTTTTACTTTCGTGAAATAAATCATTCAACCCTATTAAAATTATTTTTAAATGAATCATCAATTTTTAACTCTGAAAAGTGAGGTGGCAAGGCCTCTTTGCTTTGGGGCAGTTGCCCCCCTTGCCCCCTCGTACGAGTCGCCAATGATTCCCATTATATAAAGTTGTGTGAGAAAATATGCTTTAATGTTGATTTTGTGTGTAGTAATGCTTTCTTTTGACAGATAAAAATGATAATGTAAGAATGTATCAAAATTATTATTCTTAAAGTGAATGTGCGGTTTTTTAAACTGAAACCACAGTAATACGGTTTACTTTAATCTTTTAGACGTCACGAGAGAATAAGTTAATTTGGTCAATGTAATCAATTGTAAATTGTAACACACTGAATGTCTGTTGGTGGCCTGCGTATTTTTAGGGTGCCACAAGTAAAATTTGAATTTTACTAAGCAGGGGTCGATTTTGACTCCGAGGACCACGGGCAAAGAAGACATTAGGGCCCTCACGACATCCTGCATTTGCAGTACTCTGCCGTGGACAGGTAAAAGGCAGTAACTGCAAATTTTTCATTTTTCGTTTTTTTTTTTTTTTTTTTTTTTTAATTTATTTATTTATTTAATAAATCTATTGTACTTTAGCTGTATTGTACAAGCGTACAAGCTTTCTTATTTGGCTTCCGTCGAAAATAAGACACGACACAAGACATCAAAGTACAACATTTCCCTGTTTTTAGTACTGAATTCAAAGTGCGTTTCTTCAAATGTCTCGAAAACTCATTTCTGTATATATTGCCGTTCACCTGTACACGGCAGTATTGCTCTCACCTCCTCCCCACCATCCATCCACGACAGCTTACATTGTAATAAAAAAGGATATTTTAAAGCGCTAAAAATAAAAATTAGTTACATTGTACTGAAAACAAATGCACTCACTGGAGGGAAGAACTCACAAGCTTAGATCCTTCTAAGACTTCAGAGTGTCCATAAATTAAACGACCCTTCTTTTAAAGCTGTGAAGCGACGAAACGATTGCTCAGAAATGATTTCTTTGGAATTAAAGTCCCTTTTCAACTGATTCCTATTTAATAGGATGACCTACCAATAACTCACATGCATTTTCTTATTTCATAACCTTGAAAAATTCGCTCTAGTGAACCGGAATCGTAAAAATGAAAGTTTCGCTCCGGTGACTTTATAATGGCAAAAATGTCTAGCCGAGGCATACTCCCATATGTAATAAAGACAATTTAGGAAATTCTTTCTTATTTTTTCTTTTGGTTTTTTGGTCAAAAAAGTGAAAGCGAAAGCGGAAAACATGAAAAACAATAAAGATTAATGTAGTGTAAGTTCATAAACACATTTTTCCAGCGATTTTTTTTTCTTAACAGTATTTTATTTCGATTTATTAGGGCTATAGTTACTATAAATTTCTTAAATCGAAAGAAAGTATAATTCTTTTATCAAAAGTTTGCTTTCTATTTAAAATTTTATAGCAAAGTAGCACAACACCTTTTTATTTCAATTTTATTTAGTTATTCTTTTTTTCTGTTACCATTTGACTATTTAGAATAAAAACTAAATTTGCGCAGTTAGTAGAAAATTTCCCAATATTTTCGACTGTTTGTTTTATTTATTTTTTTTTACCGACAAATACTTATTTTTTATTTAAATTTTCAAACTAAAAACAGAAAAAAAAAACTCTGACTCGATATTAGCGAAATAAGTTGCCCATGTACTTGGGTAGAATGTACAGACTTTATGTTGGAATTACAAATAAAGGGAAAAAAAACACATCTCTGTGTCATTTCAATTTATAGAATCAAATTAGTTATAGAAATAGCTTTTGTATTAGAAGTTTTTTTTTTCCTTAGTCATGCAAAGAGTTCAATAATTTGACCTGTAACGTATATAAAATTCGGTGTACCCCTCCCCGCCAGATTTAGAAATGCGCCCGAAGCGAACAGCAGCTATTCATTTTTAAAATTTTTAAAAAAGAAGAAAAAGAAAGAAGGGAAAAAAATCTAGCAACAATTTATTAGATTTTTTTATAGTAATTTCAACGATATTTTTATTTTTATTTTTATTTATTTATTTATCTTTTTTTTTATTTAATGTTTCAGATTCCAAAATGAGGTAGCCATTGGAGATACTCGTTATGTTCAAGAATGGAAAAATTGGGTACAGAATTTTCGCCAAAGCTCATACCATGAAATACATCTTAGTCATTCTGATAAATACATTACTGGCAAGTAAGTACAACAAAATTGTTTCTGCAAGAAATTTATGAGAACTCCCCAATATATTGGTAGTTACAAGTTTTTTTCAAATAAAATTGCAGTCAAGTCAAATTCTATTAAGAAATACACTCTCTTTTCAACAGAAAAGCAGCCTGTTTTACTGATTGTATCTGTATCTAACTGGTTGAGCTCTGTTTTGCGGTAGATTTTTTTGAGCATCCTTTTATGCAAGGCCAGGGGAGGTTTGGACTCTGGCAGAGACCTTGGGTTTTAGAAAACATTGCCAATCCTAGCATGGACGCCCATATGCAAAATTTTAAGGGGGTGCTCAGATATTTTCCCCATGGTTTAGCAGGATATTTTTGCCATAGACATCGATTTCAGTACAGATTAGAGTTGTTAAAGTTTGAAATTTTTATTATTCATTAATTTTTATTATTCATCGAATTATTCATTAATGGCTGGAGAAGAAATGTTTTTACATTTTTGCAAATAAAAAAGTACTAAAAGCAAGGAAGTTCTAAATTCTAGGGGGGGGGGCTTGAGCCTCCACCTGCCCCCCCCCTATATGGGTGCCCTTGAATCCTAGTATGGTAATAAATGTGCAAATAGAAAAGAACACTAAAACAAACATTAAAGCACGTGATATATAGGAGGATGTCAAAAAAGAAGAAGGAAAAAAAACATAGAGATTGTGCTGGTGTGTGGTTCTTATTAACGGCCATTAATGTGCTGTAAAATCGAAAAGTGTCAAAATTTCTTTAATGTGGTATACCCAATTTAATAATATTTGCTTGCTTTCAATTGGAATAAAAGGCTCAAGTTACCTGTAACTTCTGGATATCTTCATCTAACCAGGAAAGACGACTGATATAACACAAGCATAAGCTCTTTATTTACAGATGAGGGAAAAAAGAAAGAAAAAGAACAAAAAAACCATTTTCTTTTTCTCGATGTCTTCCATCGCTCATGGTTCCAATAATATTAATGATACCATGTTGAGTAGAGTCTGGAATATTAGTGACAATTCAGAAAGATGCATTGTTCCTTACTAATATTTAATTTTTTATAGTAGTTGCTTCTGCATCTGATAATTGTTCATAATATTTTTTTTTTAAATTGATGCACTTTTTGCATAACATTATAAAACATAGCAACAAAACAATATGTTTTTGATCCTTTTTTGAGAAATTTCTAAATTCCGGTATTAATGCCGGTATTCCGGTATCATGTTTTAAAAATACCGAATACCGGTGTTAAATTGTTGGTCCCGTATTGCATTACCTAGTTGTGCTCCTTTGAAATAATTTAAAATTATCTATGCGCATAATGTTTGTTATCAGCTACAAATTTGATCCGGATTATCCGGAGATATAACGAGATGTAACGGATAAACGAGAACCGGATAAACAAGTTTCTACTGTACATGAACACTGATCATGTACGCTAGGCGCCGCTTAATGTGATCACTTTGGGTCAAATATAATTTGATAACAATAACTGACTTATAACAATAACCGAAAAGAATCCAAGAGACACAAAATAATGATTTTTTTCCAATTAAAGTGCTTTTATTTTGGCAACCTCAAATAAAAATCATGATGACTCAACTCAACGCTATTTTAAATTATAAATTGATAGATTAACAGAATGGAAATATCTGAATTATAAAAAGTTGAACTAAATTATTCAATTTTAAATCACATAGTAATAGGTGAAGTAAATTATGACCATTATCCCTGACATTCGTAAACCAGTTTCCAGAGCACATTCAGCTTTTCTATCTTTTCCAGCATGGTTTTGCTTGTTGTGACTTCGTGATTGTGACAACATTAAGCGAATGATAACATTAACCGTGATCGCATTAAGCGGCGCCTACTGTATTTCAGCAGTTGCATATTTCTTGACAATGTGCTGCATACTTATATCAAAGGGCAAAACTGGAGAAAATATTTAGTCACCGTTTGCCGGTAGTAAAAAATTCATTAGTACTCAGTTTTTTTTTTTTTTTTTTGCTTTTAGCGCAAAACTATTTTGTTTTTTAATTTGTAGAAACTAACTACTCCTAATTAATTTAAATATAATCCTAATTTCTTCCTGTTAATTAAAATATAAGTAATATAATTTTAATGCACTAGTTCATCAAAGCGGCTCTAGATTTTGATGGAAAAGTTTTCACCAGCCACATAATACCTTTTATATACTACTCTAAGGTCAATGATGTATTTATTGCGATTACAATTGATAAATGAAATTTTAATCGGTATTTTTTTCATTAATTTAGCCCTGTGGCAGGTGGAGATCGCTAACTTTCTAATGAATATAACGTACAAACTTGTAATGAAAATTGTTTGTATTCATTTTAAAATGGAGCTGTACAAAAATGTTTTGTTACTGTTCTCTGCATTTTTTCCGCTTTCTAAATTTCACTTGAACAAGAAATTTTTAAACAAGATTTTTAAATAAAAAAAAAAAAACAAAATTTGAAGTCTTCCGGGCCCGGCCGGGATTTGAACCCGGGACCTCTCGCACCCAAAGCGAGAATCATACCCCTAGACCACCGAGCCTCCTACCGGTTAGGCGCGTTAAAATGATCATAACCTTTCAGCAATAGCAGAAAAAACAAATTTCAGCGGATTGCACTCGAAAATAGAATTAAGTGGAATAGTAAATTTGAATCACTTTTCTGACATTCAATTGAAAGAGAAGTTTCATTTTGAGGTTTAATAACAGTTCGTTTTTTAATATTCTGCGTTTTTTTTCTCAGTAAAACTTAACTCAAGTAAATAATATTGTTCATTTTTATTTTTACTTCACTCACGAAAGGAAGGACATTGAAACTTTTTTATGTAAACTGAAGTTTTTTAAAATAATTTCAACTTTATGTGGAAAAATTTGAGATTGGAGAAAATAGCGAAAAAATTTTCCGCATGGGCTCGGCCGGGATTTGAACCCGGGACCTCTCGCACCCTAAGCGAGAATCATACCCCTAGACCACCGAGCCACCTTCTTACAGTGCATTAAATAGCCTATAAATAACAAGCTGATTTGTCATTAAGCTACGGTCATTTCTATTGATAGTATGTTTCTTAAAAAAACGTATTTTAATTTCAGCCAAAATTTTCCTAATGGATTCCAACATTTAATTAAAAATGTAGAAGACTTTTCCTGAAAAATGGTGATTTTAAAAGTCCCAAATACTGTATCCGAAATTGGAAAAGATTTATAAGGGACCTATGATTTTTAAATCAATATTGAGGAAATTAAAAGTTTCTAAGGGTAAAAAAAACTTTTTCTCGAATTGAAAGAGAATTCGCGATTGCCGTAAAATACATTTTCATACTCCTCACGATATTGAAAGAAAAACAACTGTATTTTCTCAAAAATTGACACTTATGTGACCTTAAAGACCTCTTGAACAATTAGTACATGGACCAAATAATTTCCGAAAAATCAATGAATTTTAAGAAGCTTTTTCTGAAAAAGTTTAAACTACATTTCCCCCGAGAAGGGGGTCGGAGAACTAAAAATGCTATGCATTGGGCCCGGCCGGGATTTGAACCCGGGACCTCTCGCACCCAAAGCGAGAATCATACCCCTAGACCACCGAGCCAGCTGATCGGGTAGTGGAAGAAAACGGAGTAATTGCTATCTCGTAAAACTAAGCCATTTTCCAGAGCGGAGAGTGGAAGGTAAAAGGCACGGTTCAAGAGTTAACAGAGATAAGTCACATCCTTGGTATTAAAATCCTAAAAATAAAAGTTTCATTTTTTTTTTTTTTTTTTTTTCAAATTTCTCGTTCACTTTTAAGTAATCTAAAAGATTTTTTTTTTCTTTTTGCAGTTAAATATTTCCCGCACTATTTTGTTTTTCATTTTGTCAGCTCGGTCGTCCCCGCCTTTTCCCAATACAAATAAACTTGAAATTTTCTTATTTAGAGTATTTCACGTATTGAAATATAAAATACACGGGAAAACTCATTCATCAAAGAACATGAGAAACGAAGAGAGCTGGGCCCTGCTAACCACATGAGCTTCAAAATGTTTATGAGAACCTTTTTTTTTTTTGCAATGATAGACCAAATTAATTGTTTAACATTTTATTTAAAAAAAAATTGAGTAAAATTTTCGCGTCAACGCAGAATTGACAATGCTAAATGATCATTGAGCACATAGCACTGATGAAGATCTTTTGTCTTTTCTTGATTGGAGTTTTATTCAATACAGGAAATTCTCGAAATTTAATGCGCAATTTTTTTCCATGCAATGCAAACTCTTTTATTCTTGCTGCTGCAAATCTATACCGAGCTACAAATCTTAAAGTTAACTTTTAAATATTAAACTTGTGTGTGTGTGTGTGTGTGTGTGGCTATGGAAGAAAAGGGAAACATTCAGTTTCTTATGAAACGAACTATTTTCAATTTGTATGTAGTCTTTTTGAAATTTAGAGCCTGTGTAATCTGTTTGATAAAAACACTGCTTACCTTTATATACGTTTTTATAAGCTCGATTTTTAATTATCTACACTGAGAGGAATATATATAATACAGATCTACATTTTATTTTTCCTAAGTTAACATAGGTGTATATTGAAAATATGTACCTGATTTCCAGCGATTGCTATTCAAACATTAGTAATATTTTCAAATTGCTGCAATATAACACTTATAATTTTAAGAGAATTAATTTGGCTTCACCTTTATGCCAACTAATACTCTTCTTTTTCATTCAAAGTTACAGATAACTGTTATAATCATTAAAAAGATATATTTGGACTAAGGAGAGTCTAAATCAAATAGCTAAATAAGAGAGGGGGGAGAGAGAGAGAATGTTGCAAAACCCGAATATTACAAAACCCGATTTTAGTACATCAAAAATAAAATCTGTTTCAAAATTTACAGATCAGCTGCAAATATAAGGTAAAAAAGAAGGAAAGAAAAAAAAAACAAGCTCTGAAAATTTTCTTGAATTTCGAATACACGTAGGGGAATTGTGGGGCAAAGTGAAATAGTTAATATGACTGAGCTTTTTCAAAATGAACAAATTGGAAATTTGTTTTGAAAATTACAGCACATAAAGAAAGAACATTGTATTAAAAAAATATCATTGAAACAGTATGTTTTTATTTTTGACAGTAAATTTTTAAAAAAGTGGTTATAAGTTTTTAAAAAAGTTGAAAGTTTTCTTTTCTTTTTTTATTGGGCAAAGTTAAAAACAAAATATTTTTCTAATGAAATATTTTCTATTCGAATCTAAACAATATTTTTTATGAAATGAATCAGTACAAAAAAGTTAGAATGAATGAATAAATGAAAGAAGCGAATAACTAAATAGATTAATTAGTTAATGTATGAAGAAAAATAAATGAGAAGTAAAAGAGTGAATAAATAAGAAAATAAGGGAATTAATGAATAAATAATCGAAGTACTAAATGAAGGTATGTAAATGAATTAATTTAACAAATAAATACGTAAGTGATTTAATAAATGATTGAGCGACTAAACGAAATATTGCCCCATCCACTTAGCCACGCATGTACTTTCCTAATTGTGAAACATATTTAAAATTCAAATAAGCTTAATTTTAACTAAATAAATACTGCATCGAATATTAAAAGTTCTCAACTAATATTTGAAATGTTAATAAGAAGAGCTTTATCATTTTATAAATGACAAAAATAACTTTTGACTCGCAATTGCAACATAGTATTACAATGTGAGTATCAATTTTTTAAAATTGCCTGTATTATCTTATGTTTTATCTTCGGCGGTATTTGTTTTTTCTGACTGGAATAGACTACATATGCTACTACATAGTTAAAATATTACCAGATAGGTGGCGGTAAAAGCAGAGCAAATATTTCACCATTTCACTTTGGCCCGCTATTTCACTTTACCACACATTCCCCTACATACACCAAACTAAAGGCCGTGACGTGTGAATTAGTATATTTATACGAGTGGGGTCACGAAAGGTTTTAGAGCTCGAAAGGGGTCCAAAAGTCAAAAACGGTTGAGAAACCCTACTTTAGAACAACGATCCGCCTATTTTTATAAAATAATCATAGTATAATCAGCCATCATTTCATACATCGACAAAGAATGATCCCATGTTTTTGAGTTTCTCGTATTTTCACTTTGTAGTTCTTGGTTCTTCGATATAATTCAGCTGAATCAATAGGAGAAAGTGTTAAAAACATATTCGATCAAACACCTTAATAAATATGTCAGCCACCAAAGTTTACGTTATAGAATGGATAATAAAGATCCTTGTCCTGATTTTGGGACAATTTATCATACTCTCTGACAGTTACTGCTGCGAAAAATTCGTAGCTTTCTTTACGTCTATCATAAAATTGTTGCTTTCGACTCGTTGCCAACTGTTTGGTAATAATGGTTTTTTATTATTCCATTGTGAGGGGGAATGCGGGTGTAAGTTGACCTCGTTGTGGAAGTGATAGGTATTTTTCCAATGTTGCATCTTTCTAACCTACGCATAAGCAAAATTCTCTTCTTTGAGGTAAAACATCAACAACTTTGTCATCCAATGTGCTTTTGATGCTTGCATTCAACTTAAACACATTCTGAATGCAAAAAGAGAGAGAGAGAAGCAACTGACTAATTTACTAAAAAATATAGCAAAAGCTTCATTAGCATTCAATTTAACATATGCAAAATGTATGTATGTATGCAGGAAGCTCGTTGAAATAAGCGATGTGTTTTACGTATACCTGTTTTTTACTTGTAAAATTATCAATGTTAAATGGTAAAAAAGAATATTTCACTTAAATGACTCAAATTTAAGAAATAATCCAGCCTCTGCAAAGTTCACCAACTGAACCTTATTACTCTAAGTCAGCTAGAAGATAGCAATGAGAAATTGCAACCGTAAGTACAAATAAAAGGAAGAATCAATTCGACTAAAAAAAAAAACTAAAAAAATACGCTGCGTGTTTTTATAAGCAATAGCAATAACAGCAATAAATTTAATGATACTACTACTAATAATAATAACTAGCTCTCCCTTACGAATCATTTGCACTTGACTGTGGTAAGTCAAAAATCCAATTCTTTTTTCATGGTAATTAAAAAAAAAACTTCGGAAATATTATTCCTGATACTGCAATTTATCATGCTAAAATAAACGCTTTCTTATCTGATTTTGATGCAAAAGTATACAACTGTGGTTCAGAATCCTGCAATGAGTTTTGATTCATGAGATATTCCTCGAAATTTGGATTAAAATTAACCTGAGGAAAAAGGGTCATTCACAAACGACAAATCTCACGGTGGGACCGAACCCACGATCCTGACGTTTTCAGCACGACGATCTAACCATCTGAGCTATACTGTTTATCTCGTTGGACGCTTTACATTAAAGCACTGCTCAAAAAGAACCAGAACAAATCGGTTATTTCGAAAAAACACCGCTATATATGTGAGTCATCTGTTTATTTTTCGCCGAAAGCGCGGAACAAAATCTTTAAAAAGCGGCCTTAATTATGAAGTTTGATGATATATTGTGCAAGTTTTGGCGTTGTCACAAAAAATACCATTGGAAAAGATAATAATATTAACAACAACAACAAGAATAAAAATATTACTAATAATGGTAATAATAATCTATATATATAAAAATCTCGTGTCACGATGTTTGTTCGGGGTAAACTCCGAAACTACTCAACCGATTTTTCTCAAATTTCATATCTATGTGTCATTTGGTCCAACTTAAAAGATAGGATAGTTTTTATAATTTTTTATTTTAAATTTCATATTAATTATGCAATAATAGTGTGAATTAATTGTTTAGTTCTAAAAATTCTTAATAGATGGCGGTGTAAGTTAATTAATCGAATATAACTCTAAAATCGTATGACTTACTGCTGAAAACACCATGATAAAAAAAACTCATAAATGTTGCTTAGAATTTCCATATAATGTTTCGGGATATTACAGGTTATTATTCACTTCCTGACAAAATCAACTATATTTTTCAAAACGTTTCCTTGAATTGCTACAAATTGCAGATTTCACACCTTTGTGAAAAATATTTTACTCCACCAGTATCAAGATTAACTAAACGTATTTAATAGGTGTATCGGTTTCGAAGCGATTACGGTTCGTCCAGATTGACTCAACACCCAATGAGTGCGAAAAGTTAACTGGATCACGAAGTTTTGCGACAGTTGCAGAGGAGTTACATTCGAGCTACTTGCTAGAGAGTCCGTCTTCGCGTTGGCAATGCGTGTATTAATGCTTTGAGAGCTTTCTTAGAAAAGCAGGAAGGTTCCAGGCTATTATATTAAACCTGCGTCAGGCTTCTCTGAAGGTTCCAGAATCATAACTGCCTTTAACCAAGAAGACTACTGAATTCTTCAAAAATATTCCAGGTTAATTTCAGGAAGGTTAATGAATTTAAGCGGAAAACAATTATTTTCTTTATTTTGTTCCCCAAGAGATTTTTAATATCATTAATTCTTGCGAAGATACTTTCACAACAGAAAATTGCAGAGACAATTGCATCGTCAGGCATTGCTGCTACTTTTTTTAGATGGTAGACGAACAGCACAGTCAGCTTTAAAGTTGCCTATTAGATATTCATAACAAACAAAACGCAATGTGTAACATTAAAGGAAAAAAAAAAACGTGGAATGGCTGTAGTGTTGCAAGAGAGTGAAATTAAAATTTGGGATAAGTGTACTATGGCTCATGAGTAAAAGCATTCATTCGAAGCACATCATAGGATTGTGCAAGATTTGAACGGCAACGATAAACTTTTAGGCGAAATTGTCTGAATACTGTCTGCGGACTTCCGGTAGACATTACCAGTTATTCGGATGAAATCAACGCATGTTTAAGATAATCGTTTTTATAGCGTAATGTCGCGATAATGCGATTGACCATGAACATGCGAAAATAAACGCAAAATAATCTAATCCCACAAGTACTTTCTATGCAATTGCTGGGTATTGGAAACGGTGAAATTGAACTGTATCAAAATATACAGTACAACAAATAGCCAGAAAATTTCTACACTGCCGTTGAGACGAAATGTGAAGTTCCTTAATAAATCAGAAAAGGTGTTAAGTTTTTTTTTATCCCTTCCTATGTTTACTCTAAAGTTCCAGAAACACGACTAGCTTCAAACGGGAAGATCTTCGAATTTTTCAAGAGGCTTCCGAGATAATTTCAGGAAGGTTATTAACTTTTATCGGAAAACTTTCCGGGTTTTGGCGTGACATGTTACTGGCAGAAATTGGCCACATCAGCTGCCCGTAATTTTCCAGGAACATTTATGAATCGTTTCTACATTGAATCACGCCCATTATCAATCTCATATATTTTAAAATCGGCTATACTATTTTAAGCTCTATTAAAAATATTTATTTGATTCTATCAAAATAATGAGTAAAAGTTTATTTCAATCCAATTTTTTTGCCACAGCAACGCGTGGCTGGGTCAGCTAGTAATAAATATAATAATAATAGCATTAAAAATTTAATGTAATAATAATCATAATAATAATAATAATAGCATTAAAACATTTAATGTAATAATAATAACATCAATAATAATAATAATGAATGAATGAATAAATAAGTGTGTGTGTGTGTAAACTTAAAATGAATTACTTATGTTTTGACAAATAAAAAAGTGAAGAAAAAAAAAATCATTATATAAATGTGAGAACATTTATAGTCAGTAATGTGGTGTGATTGCTGAGCATCAGAATCTGAATTTTCCTTACTGTTACACGTGGTATAAAAATGTATGGTTTCGCTGGGGGGAAAGCCTGTGAACATTCAGATGTTTTGAAATTATCGTAACTCACGACTGTTTCAATTAAAACGAGAACTACGAATACTTATTTCACTTCAAAATACAATTTCCTTGTCTGAATAAAAAAAATGAATTTTTCAAAAAATGTATATATGTGTTATTTATTTTCCATAGCGAAATGTTCCGGTCAAATAAATCGGCCACCAGAGTTCCTAATCGGAGGAGACATGGAAAACTTCTCCTTGTCAGAAGACACTGCAGTTGGTAAGTGCACTCTTTGACTCCAATCAAATTCTTCAAAACATTATACAGTAGTACCTCCTGTAAGGGACACCTCCAAATAAGGGACACCTCTATTTAAGGGACATTTTTGCTGGTCCCAGTCCCTTTAAATTGGGCCCTTCATATATTTGCCTCTGAATAAGGGACACTCTATTTAAGGGACAGTTACAGGGAAAACTTAACAACAATTAATGTATAAATGTATCATACAAAGTATTGAATTTACACAGTAGAATTTAAGAATCAAAAATTCAACTGATGAAAGTTTGACACTAACGTTTACAAATTTGATGTGTTGTGAAATTCTTGCTAAAATTTGCATGCATGTTTTCTCCTCTTAGTATTCTTTTCAAGTAGGCTCACAGTCGAAGGATAATGAATACTTTCAAGTTAAAAACTTGAAATGTGAACACTGATTGAAATTTATATCATACTAAATGTTACGTCGCATGAAATCGAACAAGTTCATGTACATACATATTCAATCATGGAATTACTTCAAAATAATTCATGTATGTTACAAAACTATGCCATTGCCCATTTTTCTAATTAAATTTTATTTATTAAAATAATAACATTTCAAATTTAATTACTTTTGAATTTCATTCAGTAAAAATCATTTTTAGCATTTTTCTTAAATACTAATACAGTACGAAATTATACTGAGTTAATATATTGCATGCATCATTTCATATTCTTCCGTCCCTATTTAAGGGACGAAATTTCCGGTCCCATCAGTCCCTTATTGAGAGGTTCTACTGTACACTCATGTAGAAAATTAAGGCCACAAGCATGTTGAGAAAGAAAGTATTCGACGTATGGGTTGGCTTTTGAGGTCTCCGGATCTCAATTCTATTGAACATGTTTAGGATGGTCTAGGAAGCCAATGCACAGCCTAACCCTCCGCTTAATGCCTTCCAAGAGTTAAAAATCGCGCTTTCGGAAGAATGGACTTTGTTGTCCCAAGCATTAATTGACACCCCCATAAACAGTGTGAAAACTCGTTGTGATGCTTGTATTACAGTGCACGGTGGTCACACTCAGTATTATACTTAAAAGAGATCAGCAGCTCAATTATTTCATCCGAGGACTGCAGTTTCGTGCTTTTTAGCACTCATCAGCCCGGAATAGGAATCACGTGAGCTGGAGGCGAAAAACCTCTTAAAAGAGCCAAGAGAGCCAAACAAACTGGTAGCTAATGCAGAATTGGAAAACCAGATGAGCGACCGCAGGATTGATGGCAAAGCATGGTATTTTGTAGTAAGTTACCGCCCTACGCCAGGGCTAAGGCAGAAATACTTAAAATAGACCACCAGCTCAGTTATTCCATCCAAGGACTGCAGTTTCGTGCTTTTTAGCACTCATCAGCCCGGAATAGGAATCACGTATTAGACAGGCTTTTCCCGAGATAAATGTTTAATCTCTGATTCATAATTTAGATCTTTTTAATATGTCTTGTTTCTTAATTTCCAATTAAGATATTTTCCATGTTGCTATGTTTCTATGTTCTTTCTCCCATTCCAATATACCTGAGTGCCAAATTTGGGGGCAACACAGTGAATATTTTTTTGGTTTTCACAGATTTTATGTTAGTGACCTTAATTTTGGACATGAATGTATAATTCCTTTTGTTATATGTCAAAATTATTTGAATTAAGTCTCATTTTCTTGCCTTTAACCCTCATACGAATGAGATAAAAACGGACTTATCTCGTGAAGTGTTAGGAGGATAACGGTGACAATTTCGAAGACGTCACAAAAGCGTAGAATGAATATTTTGACGAAAGTCATAAAAAGTTTAGGAGGATTTCTATGGGACCCGAAGGAGGCGCGTAGTTTCCTTGCATTCCTGTCTCAACAAGGGAAACGTATATCAGACCACTCAGTCAGGTTATACCAGCGGTAAACAACCTGTTTTTTCTCTGTGGCAGCATACATATGGCAACTATTTCCCTCGGGTAGTAGCATAAGAACCACGAAAACCTTTAGCGTGTTTCTTTGGTAATTTCTCTGAATTCTAGAAACAAACTCTTCTTTAGGGCCAAACGAAACTGCTTGAGAAAAAGATTTTTTTGGTATATCGCTGCTTGGAAAGGTTTTTGCTAGCTTGACCTTTCAAAAGCATGGAGGCAAATTAACTATAGCTTGGTTATCCCTGGCTTAGACCACAAAATGATAGACAAGACGTTTTACTTATTTCCTATCTGACCTCTGCGCTCTAGTCTTAGCTGTGAGGTGAAATATCGGGGATAACTTGACTGCGAAAAGGAGAAAACGAAAAAGTTATATCACATGCCACATCAAACAACACAATGTTTCCCATTGAAGTCAATTCTTGAAAACACTTTCAAGATGAAATACCTAACGAACACTTATATCCGGGGAAAGTTATCCGATGGAAAAAAAAAACATATTGTTGTTTCTGTTCCGCTGTTGTTCCCCGGTATTGTTGCTCCCATGCCTTGTATTACCGAACCTTTCATAATACAAGTGACCATGAGTGGGATCCAGGATTTGTTGGTTTATACTAAGATCCATATGATTAAAAAGCGACTTGATATTTGCTTCTTCATAATTTCCTTTCTTCCCACTTAGGATCATCAGTCTACACGCTAAGGGCAAGAGATCCAGATAACGGACGAGTCCATTACTACATCAGCGGGGATTCTTTCACGGTAGAGAGGGACACAGGAGTGGTCAGACTCATCCGGCAGCTTGACAGAGAGAAGGAGGAGACGGCAGATGTCATCATCAGCATCACCGATGACAGAGTGGGATCAGCTCCACCAAATACCGTTAGTATTGTCTGAATTAGATTGTTTGCAAAATTCATTGTCTACGCTGTAGGCACGCACGCAACAGTGCAACATTATGAACCGACTGTGAGAGAACAACGTGATGAAGCTCAAATTGAAAAACGCTTTTCGTGAACGCGTTTTGGGAAACAAGGAGCTTTTTTTTTTTTTCAATAAGAAGGAGTTTTGAACTTCGGGACGCTAAGTAATAGGGTTTGTTCAACCGTTGATGACATCAATGGTTACAAAACACCAATTTACAATAATATTTGCATGCAAGTCTAACTATTTTCGGCATACAGCTATGGTTGCAAATTTCGCTTATTTGAACTCATTCTGGAGGCAATGATTATCTCTAAGCCTGAGAAGAAAGAGGATTCTTGAAACAAGACCATTAGTGTGATCAACCGCTATATAAGTTTCTTCATCCCGGAATCTACTCTGGCGCTCTTCTATTTAATTTCCTTTACAGTAAATATTTAACTCTACTATACAGTGGCAAAATGCTAAAGGTTTAACAAATGAATTCACATGAAACTTGTTATTAAGCTAAAAATTACCCACAACCGGAGCTGAGACAAAATTCAAAGCAATAATGAACAACTCGTTTTAAACCTTACCCGCAACTCCTAAAATACCTCCCCTGTAAACTTGGTAAGGCGTAAGGTGGAGTCGTACCACGTTTGAGAGCCTCTCGCTGGTTTGCTAAAATAGTTTTAGTTACCAATGTAAAGATAAACTGGACGCAGATCCATCAGGTTTGTTGCTTGGTACTCGGTTATAGCTACTCCAGACTGATGAGCCCAAAACAAGGACGATATTTGGCACTGCAGATTCAGGATGCTGTAACTGAGCTTTTCGGCATTGCGTTCAACGCTTGTCATTGTTCAAATGAAGTGCTATTGTTGCCAAAGCAAAAAGCATGTTGCCAAATTTATGAGCAGTTTATTAGCGAAGGAAATATACGCAAACACTTTTCGCACTGAACCATTGATGAATTTAAGCGTCACTTTCCGACGCGCGCGTGTGTGTGTGTGTGTGTGTGAAAGAAAAGCTTTCATGTAAATCAAAAACATGTAATTTTAATTTCATGAATACTGTACATGAAATGAATTAATATTGTACATGAAATTTTAATTTCAAATTTAAAGTATCGCATTGGATTTCTTCAACAGAATGATAGATAACTACTATGTGCATTCCTAAAATTACTCTTAACGACATATAATTTCTAGTATTTCTGTAAAATCAAAACAAAATTTTCGTTTGAACACGTTGTCGGTTTACTGCAGTAAATTCGATGTGAATTTACTGCATCCATTGTCCTTTAATCCATTGTCAAAAGTTTGGAAATGCTACTTAATAACAATTTTGAAGTTTAGCATGGCTAAGAGCAACGTTGACATAAGGTTTCAAACACAATGACAAATTTGTTTAAAACAAAGCCATTTTCTTTACAAATGTCACGCAAACAATTTGGACGGTACACTTCATGACTTATTATTGTTATTATTATTCATTTACTCAATCAGTACTTTTAAAAAGTTCTGTCCAATGAATCATAGTTCTAGAGTAATAAATCACCTCGCTTTTTTGTTTTAATACTTAATAGATTTTGTGTTGATAGAATGTTCCGTAGACATGCATGTTCATAAGTTCAGAGTTTAGTGATAGAGGAAATGAAGAGAAAATGATTAATCCTTCCTTGGTATTTTGACTGTAAACTTATTGAAACGGAAAAATGAATGTGTCCAGTGAAGTTAAAAACGAAAAAAAAAAAAATCGAGCTGATGTGTGCATCACATGACTTCCTTTTACGCCAATTTTAATGTCATTTTCCCATTATTGGCAATTTTAATGTGATTCAATAGTTTACTCTCTAAATATCACCACCAGTGGCCAAATTGAAATCAGATTTTTTTTAAAAAAATCGCCAAATTTGTCGCTAAGTTGGCGACAAACTTGGCGACCAAAAGACTGGCGATATATCGCCAAGTGTCCGCCAAATTATAACACCACTTGAGTATACATCGAAATTAACAATGATTTCCCCCAAAAAAGGGGAAAAATACCCCCTTAAAAACAGGCCGAAGCAACCAAAAGAGGAGGTGTACAACTAAACCCCACTAGGAGTCTACGTACCAAATTTCAACTTCCTAGGACATACCTTTCTTGAGTTATGCGACATACATACGCACATACATACATACGTACATACGGACGTCACGAGAAAAGTCGTTGTAATTAACTCAGGGAATGTCAAAACGGATATTTCGAATGTTTATACTTTCTTATAGGTACTTATCCGCGTGTGATCGGGTTGGAAAACAAACTCAACATTAATTCGGGGGTGAGCAAAATTTAAATTAAAGCCGAATTTTGAGTGAAGTTTTTTTCGCGAATACAATACTTCCTTTTTTGTAAAAGTAAGTAAAAAAGATAATAAAGGAAAATGCACAAACACCATTTCACAAATTTTATATCCTGTATGAACTCTGAAAGACATGAATGAAACTCTCTGAACTTGAATAAAGTTCATTCCACTTTCACAAAAGATTCCTATTTCGGGGCGTCGGACAGTTCTTGCTCCAACTTCCAACACCTACAATTTTCGGGCAACAATATGCGTCGGCTTTACAATCCTTGAACTTATTCTTTGAATAACCGGTCTAAAAGTTGGTGGGAGATGGAAGTAATTCCTATGAGCTTGACAGGTTTGATTTTTGTACTATATTTTAATAAATGTTTCTTAATATTACGTGATAAAAGATCAACTTTTCTCTGAATAAGAGAAAGAAAAATCGATGAACTTTTAAATGCGTGTTCGGCCAATTGTTTGTCTGATTTTTGCGAAGTGTAAGAAAACAAAATTGAGCTTAACACTTGCCACAACTGTGATTCCTTTTTGATTGATGTGTACTTTCAGAACATGAGACTGATATAATAGTCTGTCACTGTCAATCAAAAACTTATGAATTTTATGTTTAAAAAAATAGTTTTATTACATTTTAAGCATTCAGCTTTTTAAATTTATCATTCGTTAAAGCCTAAGTAACATTAAGCATTATTTTGAATTTCTAATGTTTACATTTAAAGCGGTGATGTTTACATTTAAGCATCCTTCCATCTTCCATTTACTGTCAAAATCACCAGCGCAGCCAGAATTTACTTTTTGTAGGGGAGAGATCGGATAGCAGAAACAGCGCACAACGCGACGCTGCGACGACCGTCGGAAGTTCTTGAGGAAGTCTGTAGACTATTTCATAATTGAAAGAAAGGAAAGAGAAAAAATCTAAATGTTTTTGAGAAAAAAAGTTACATTTCAGCTAATGAAGATTTGTACCGTATTTTCTGGGATTTAATACAGAAGTAGCATTTACATGTATTAGCATCTTATTATTAAGCATTTCTCAGAGCATATTTGTTTTTGGGACTAATTTAACGTCGGTTTACCTCGCCGACTTTTTTTTTTTCTTCTTTTTTTCTTTTTAACTTTTGATTTGTTGATTTGTTCCGCAGATTTCTGAAAAAAATTCTACTATCGAGGGGAGGGGCTTGATTATAAAAGTTCTTTCATATATAAAATATACCATATTAGGATGTGCAACATATGCTAAAACCAAGGGCTCTCGGCAGGTGTGACCCTCAAAACCGTCTTCGCTACGCCCTTGCATAAAATAAATATTTTAAAAGCGGAGTACTTGTTTGAAAAATAATTTTTATATATATATATATATATATATATATATATATATATATATAATTTTTAAAATCTTCCGTTAAATGATGTAATGAAAAAGTCTCATTTGTTTTCAGATATCCATCAAGAGGGAAATCATTGTTTTGGACGAAAATGACAACCCGCCAAAATTTCAAAATATGCCATATTCATTTTCTTTGGACGAAGTAAGTGAAATATTCCTTCACAACTAAATAAGTCTTTAAAATTTTTGTTAAAATTTAAATCAGTTTAACTCGAAAAGGAAAGAGCTTTTTGATCAACGTTAGCTGCTTTGTATAAGTTTCACAGTATATTTCTTTTACTTGTTATTTTTCTTTGCAAATAAGTTTCTGTAAAGTTCGAGACCAGTGTTTGCAAATATCATTATTACACGAAGCTATGATCATACCACTGAAAGATTGACTAAAGGTTTGTAGCTAGTAATGACCAACAACCTGACACGTATCACAAGTCTGATGGAGATTTTTTAAAATATGAAACGCATACAAATCTATTCAACACCGCTATTTCAGACTTTCCTCCACCAACACCCTACCTTTTAGCTTGAAGTCTTAGGATTGCAATGCATCGCGGGAGGAATAGTGGATCCTGTGCCGGGGATCGAACCGGATCGTCGAGGTGACAGGCAACTTCCCTAACCACAAGACCACATGGTAATGAAGAAACCATTACGTTTATTTCCTAATGTTGCTTCACGTCATGTGCGACGACGTCAAAATCAATGAACCCGCCTTGCTGCAATTCTATTGATTCAGCCTAATCTAATAGACACGTCCTTGGACTTTCTCATTGGCTGTCATTTATGTCATGTCATGCCTTTAAAAATTACCTTCACTCAAGGAATCATGATTTGTTGCTTGTTTTATGCCGCAATACAGTCCAGTTGGTGCAAAAACATAGAAACAGCAATGACAGCAACGCATTTTGTGGCTTTCGTGAGCGGTGAGAAGTCAACATTTACCTGTAATGCTAATGCACCACTATATATATATATATATATATACACTGGTGTGCAAAAATTAAGAACGAGACGGTTTTTTCAATATAACATTGTACAAAAGCTTTTCAAACCAACACATTTAATACCGTAAGATCCCCAATACGTAAGGACATGTGTAATGTAAGCAACACTTACTAAAAGAGAAATCAGAGGGATAAAAAGAAGCTTTATTGAAAAAGTAGCATGGAGCGCAATGCGACTGAAGGTCGAAACATCCCTGTGATGGGTGTCCAGCAAGAAACATCCGGTCTTTAGTAGGGGATATGATCTACCCCGACTGCTAGGCAGGTTTCACAGCGTCTGCCCATGAGGGTGTCAATGAGTTGTTGAGTCATTGCTGCCCATTCGTCTTGCAGTGCTATCGAAGCTCCCGAATCGTTATTGGTGGTAAGGTACGTGCTGCCAAGCGTCTGCCTAGAAAATCCCATACATGCTCGATGGAATTGAGATCCGGAGATCGTGCCGGCCAATCCATACGTTCAATATCCTCACTCTCTAAGAGCTGCTGTGCGATGACATGGTGCATTGTCGCCCATGAAAAGAAACTGCGGACCCATAGCGCCTCTAAAAAAAACGCACATATGGAAGAAGAATCTCGTTACAATAACGGGTTCCGTTGACTGAACCTGCGTCGAAGATGAGAAGGTCTGCACGACTACCAAGCATGATGCCTCCACAAACGAGAACACCGTGACCTCCATACCTGTCCCTTTCAATGATGTTCGAGGGATGATTGCGGCTTCCCCGCTCTCTCCAGATGAGTATGCGACGAGAATCGCTGCACAGACTGAATTTGCTCTCATGTGTAAGGAATACTCGTCCCTATTCATTGTCTTTCCAATTCCGGTGTTCCCAGCACCACAGAAAACGCTTTCGCCGATGGGCAAGCGTTAGAGGTACACACCGTATAGGGCGTCGTGCAAACAGACCACCACCGTGCAGTCTTCTGGCCTCGGTAAAACACGATATCGGTCGTCCAGTCGCCTGTGTCGTGTGTCTAGCGATTTCTCCCGCTGTCTGCCGCATGTTTCTTCTGGCCTGTAAGACAATATACCGGTCATCTGCGGGTGTGGTTCCTCGTGGACGACCACTACTGAACCTCCGGATAGCTGTTCCTGTAGTTTGAAATTGTCTCCAAAGTCGTGAAACGATGCTGTGAGCAATTCCGAACTCTGCAGCCACACTTGTCACACTGCGGCCGTCCTCCAACTTCCCAATGATTCGACCTCGGGTAAAAGCACCCAGATGTCGCCTAACAAATTGATTATTCGCCGTTTCTCGCTGAGGCAGCAACTCGGTGTGATTTTAACTGCTATACGGCGTGCAATCTCTTTGCCAGAACTACTGATCTTACACCGACAACATGCTTTATACTACCCAGACACTCCCCCATTACGTCTGCCTGCATATCTGCGCATGTGCTACCGCACATCACCTTACTTAATCTCCTGATTGGTCTTTCTGTCCGCTCTGCCTCTTCGTTCAGCTGATATGCTAATTTTTCGACTTCGTCCTTAATTTTTGCACACCAGTGTGTATATATATATATATATATATATATATATATATATATATATATATATATATATATATGTGTGTGTGTGTGTGTATGTATTATGAGAGATATTTCCCGCTTCAAAAGAAAACAAATATCCCGAAGCCACTATGCATAGTTTGAAGTGCTGCCGCACCGGGTTCAAATCCCGGCAAAGAGCAAGGATGTTAGGTATGCCAGCTATTCATAGCGGCATTTTGAGATTGACCTGTGTAACAAAATGTAAGTGCATTCCCAAGATTGCCCAACGTTTGGGTTACAATCAAATTATTGTGCAAGTACCAAAAAAACATGTACTTTCACTGTTATGGGTGACATTAAATAGAACTGTTGAGAAATAAAAGCACTGTAGCTTTAAGGTAGAATATTTAGCAAGTAATATCCCAAGCCGTTCTCTGTATAAACAGTGTTTCTTTATTCTAGGTAACACCAATTGGATCTATTGTATATCAAGACATCATTGTTACAGATGCAGATATTAACATGAATGCTGAAATTAAACTGTCCTGTCTGAGTGAAAAAGTATGTTATGTATTTCTAGCAGTATCTTCGATGTCAGGTAATTAAGTAGATTTTCTAATACCGGATCAGTAAATGGATTTTCAATTTTTTTAGACTCCAACAGCCTGCCAGAAGTTTGAAGTTCGTGAGATCGCGGTAAGCAGCGGCAGAGTCAGAGGAGAAATCATTCTGAGCGAGCCTTTAGATTATGAAGATCAGTCATCTTACACCATGGCTATAGCCGCTATGGTATGCAGAACTCTAAACTTTCTATTTCGATATTATTGTTTTCACGCAAGAAAGTAATTCATTTTTTTAAACATTTTTTCCATTAGGATATGGCAGAGAAGCGTAGTTTAAAATCGACAACAAACGTTCTTATTAAAGTTAAGGACATTCAGGACCACGCACCAGTTTTCCAAAATGCTCCTTTTACTGCAACTGTCATGGAAAACAGTGAGCAGGTAAGAAAACTAACTTACTTTCTACACTGTTAAAGTGCTAAAACTGTTCAAAAGCGTAAAACCTATAACTTGCATTGCAGCCAAAGTATTGTAACTCAATCATGCAGATCGGTACAACGTGACCTACGGTCCGCGGACTACATGCTGCCCACGAAACTGATCCGTCCGTGCGGCCCGCAGTTTCATTTAAATACTACAAATTGAAAAGCATGATTCCTGACAAATTTGGAGCCAAATATTCAGAAATTAGCTTCGGAAAAACAAATGCAATTAATAAATGAAACATAGTAATGACAACAGAAATTGTTGGTTTTTAATTTCTCTCCTTTTTCCATGTTATTTGGGAAAAAATAAATATTAAATTATTAAATAAAAAATTATGTGTGTTCCAGCCCGGGAGAATTATTTTAATATGAGGTTCTATCCTCAGGTAGAAAAAGGTTGGGCGCCACTGATGTAGATCAATGAATTATGTAATTATAATATACTCTAAAATAAATTTAAATAATAATCAAAAAATGACTTAAACTATCCAAACGGAAACCTATTACTTCTATTTGTAGGTGACCCGTGAGAAACTTAATTTAAAAAAAAAAGCATTCTTTCTGCTTAACCGAAGTTTCATTTCCAGAAAAAGCTAGGGATGTCATAGTTACTAGTAAGTTGTTTAGTAACTTGTTCTAACTTAACCTCATTCTCGGAATGGTTTGTTTAAAAACAAATCCCTACATAGTATAAAGTGAAGTCCCCAAAAAGCGTCGGTGTGTTTGAACTCGCAAAACTCGAGAAATACCCAGCCGATTGCGCTGAAATTTTCACAGCTTGTTTCTTTAAGTCCTGAAAAGGTTTGCAGAGCAGTTCGAATATAATTCGATGAATAGTTCTTTTTTTATTCCAATTTACGTCTAATTTTCACATAAATTCTCGAATATGGGGGTGAAAAATTACTTGCACATATTAATATTACATGTCGTTAAAAAGGGTAGACCTTTCCGCGTTCAACGCAGTTTGTATCACTGATCTAACTTAATTACGGTGGGAGTTATTTGCGTTTTTAGCTCGAATTTTCTTAGGCTAAGCTGAAATTTAGGCACTACTTTCTTAATTAAAAAATCAACAAAAAGTGAAGGAATTGTCCCACAGCTTTATTTTTGACGCCATTGGTAAAAGCTACCTTTTTAACTCCAGATGTAACTCGACCTATGGTAGAAAAAATAAGCTTTTATCTCGAAAAGAAAAAAAAGTTACAAGCCTTTTTAAATCAAGTTTAAGAAATCTCGATTCCATTCAAATTGTGAACCATTTTCTTTCGCATTTTAATTCCTTAAACTTATTTTATTTTGTGTTTCCATAGTTAACATTATAAATCCATCTTTCTGGATTTAATTTCTTAAAAGTATTTTATCATCTGTCGTCATTGTTTGGAACGGAAATCATGATGTTTTTTTATTTATTTTTTACGCCTGATTGTTGAATATACGTCACTTGATACAATTTTTATTTTCAAGGTAGACCGGGCAAAGCCGGGCAACGCAGCCAGTCCAAAATAAAGCGTTATTTAGACTCATCCAACAAACAATAACAACTAACAGTAAACTAGCAAAGACGTGAAAACTAAGTGTTCGTTCACTCATTCGTACAGCGACTACTTGAATAGTTGAAAACAAAGTTTTTAACCAATCAATATTGAGCATTGAGCTCACTAACCACTCTGAAAACCACTTTTTTATATCATTGGTTAAAGCTTAGGTCTTTGCTAGAAGATGAACGTAAGCTTAGATCGAGAAATTCAATTACAGTAGAACTTCATTGATGTGAACTAATAGGGGATTCTGATCGTCTCAATTAATCAAAGTACGGATTAAGTAAAATAACCCGTACAATGAGCTCAGTTACATAAACAAACTACTGTACACAGCAAAAAATATATTTTGAATTCAAGGGAATGAAATATTAAACTGCTTATGAGAGAAAATTTCAAAAATTCAAAATTCGACCTACAAATTTACATTAGTGCACGAATTTGCATTTTATTTACACAGCATACATCTAAATGGCTGTGCATCTCACAGCTGCCCGGATTAAGCGATATCCGGTTTTCAGGGCCGTAACCAGAAAATAATTTCGGGGGGGGGGGGTTAAAAACTTTCTTACGGAGCTTTGCGCTATTTGCTAATGTTCAAGTCGTCGGGTTATCTATTACGAAAGCGTTATATGAATTAAGATACAAATGAAAGACATTTGAGTTTTGGAACAATATTTTTGGAAATATTTAAATATAAACGAACATTTAAATGTCAAACCGAACTTTTCGAGAGGGGGGGGGGGGGTAATCCTAAGACACACCCCTTGTATACGACCCTGGGTTTATTAAGGTCGCGAAGTCCGGATGAATGATGGTTTGCTGAACATCGGAGCTCATAGAACTACGATCAACTTCAAACCTGATTGGTTAAGAATTTAACGGCTGATAGTTACAGTTGCCATATGTCGGATAAGTATAAACTTATAGTTTAATTCAAAAAAAAAAAAAAAGGAAAACAAATGGAGACAGCTGCAAAAAGTATATACTTTTAACAGTGCCTTTGGGTTAAAAAAATATATGAATAACTTTTATATAAATTTTCTGCTAACGTATTGGTTTAATCTTCATTCCATTGTTGTCAATTATCAATCTGCTTTTGTTTTCAGGGAACATCTGTTTTAAACTTGGCTGTGCGAGATGGAGATTCAGGAGACCCTAGAGATCTTATGTTAGTGATTCAAGATGGTAAGTTTCGTTTTATCCGTGTGGAATTTGCTTAGTTTTTTTTTTAAACAACAGAATAAAAAATTTAAAAATACATATTTGAGACTGAAAATTTAACACAAATATCATACTTTTATATACGTTTATAGCGTTTTGTATACGTTTATAGCACAAAATATCATTGCACGATATTTTGTGCTATAAACTCTGCATGAACTACGATATTCGTTCAAACATTAAAAACATTTTGAAATTATAAGGTAGAAATTTGAAATTAAATTCCCATGCATTCATAGTGCAACGTGTCCTACAAATTGAACTTTACATTTGTAAATAATTGTTCTTTAAAACTTCTCTGTAGAAGAATTTGAAATTTTTATGTAACAACAGTTGCGAAAATACGCACTTATAAATAAATAATCAGTTTCAAATATGCAGCTGTAATAATGCAGTTTAAAATGTGGAACTGCATTTTGTAAATCAATACTAGTGTTCTGTGTTTTTCTATTGTTCTTCCTTTCTTTTTGCATTTGTAATAAAATATGATAATTCATATTATTTATTTATTTATTTTTTACAATTCTGAGCGTTATTTTATCTTTGTTTTTAGATGATAAAGAGTATTTTCAGTTGGGACCGATTTCTAGTGATAGCCGTAAGATTTTTACAACAACTTTACAAACGAACTTCCCAATCGATAGAGAAGATCCTGCTATTCTTGAAAATGGCGGACTGTATGTTTTCCGGATAAAAGTAAATAATTTACGTCTTTCATTCACGATGCATTATTAAATTGTTATGTTATTACAACTTCAAAATGTAGCAGTTGTATATCTATTCCATCGAATTGGAGCCCATTATTAGTCAGTAAATGGACTTTTACTATCTAAATTTGTGGAAGGATTTCCATAAAATGGAATTCGATTATCCACAGAAAATAAGAGAATAAAGTAAAACACCAGTAGTGGCCATGGCTTTAGTAGTAACCACTTCAAGTTTACTCATATATACTTTAAAGCAAGAAATGAACAATAATAATGTGATTTTTTTGTTGATACTTAATGTAAATATCATATTGAATCAATTTTAATCATTGGTTATTTGAAGTTAAAGTAAGTAAGGATAGGAGAATGTATGGCCGCTCTGTTCATTTCAAGTTCTGCCATTTTTATAAAATGAGACGATTAAGGAAGAGTTGGGCTACAATACGTTTATTGAGTTTCAAGAGAGGTAATTGATATTGTACACCCACATTTTAGAAATGTACTTCACTTTGACCACTGCGATTGTGTTTTAATCCTTGAAGTAGCCACTACTGAAGCACTGGAAATATATTGATGTTTTACCTTACATAATACAATTCAGTTAATATATTTTTTTCATAAATTATAATATTGAACAGAATACTAAGCAGAAATCTTTTTTGCTGTTTACAGGCTGTGGAGTTGGTGGATGGACTTCCTGTGGGTGATTCATCTACCACCAATATCACGATAGTAGTTGGAGACGTGAATGATCAGAAACCAACCTTTAATGAACGGAATTTCAATGTTACTATAGGTGAAGACATTGGGACCAATACTCCGCTTCCTGGACTAAATATAGTTGTTACAGATCTGGATGTTGTTAGTACTTTTATGCATTACTATAATCATAATATTCACGGCAGGCTGCAGTTTACCTACTTCTCAAAATATGGTTCAAGTTTATCTAAATTTAGCAATATATGTTATCGGTTCAAAACAGTGCTTTATTTGAGCGTGAAACTACCCAGGATAGATTTTTTGGGTCAGTGGGGGGGGGGGGGGGTATTTCAATCATGTAAGAATCTTTTTTGCACTTTTTTTTGTGCTACAAAAGTTCTGTACTTCAGTGCAGTGTTAATTAAGGGGGAAAAACTATTGGTTTTAAAATATTTTATTCTAATAAATGTATTTCACAATCTTGAGTTAATCCGAGAGTTAACTGTTGGATTTTCTGACAGTAACTTTTGTGTGAGGGCGACAAATCCATCAAAACGATTCGTAGACTCTATTTTAACTTGAGATCGAAAATAAAATCTTCTAAACAAAATTTCACTTTTGATTTTTATAAACCAAGAGTATTTCACGATTGTAAGTGAGTGGAGCTAGCGAAACAGTTAAAACTGCCCTTTTCATTTAGTATGGCAAAAAGAAAAAAACTTACTGTACCAAAGTGTATTGTACCACCTCTAATGCGAATCAAACTTTGCAGGTCAAAATCAGAGATAAAGTTTGGTCAAGTAAAGTTCGTCCTAAAACTAATTAAATCGAAGATATTATGCAGAAGCACTCGTACATAGGAAATAAACAATCACCAATCTGTGAAATCGTAGCTTCACGTTTCTCAGAATAATGTTGAGAAAAGCAGCTTCGTCAAACACATATTTAGTGCCGTTATATGAAAACTAAACTGATTTTCTGAAACGAACATTTATTAACTACTGCTTGTATCTTGTCTATAGAACGATATTCATTGCATTAATTCTTTTTGGGAAGATGAAAAAACCCGGACCAATTAGATCAAAACAATAGCTTGTCTTTAAATGTTAAATAAGAAATAATAAATTCCGATTGAATTACCAATCTATTCATCATTTATAATTTTCAGGGTGACAACGCAAAGTTTTCCCTCATTTTGGAAAATGTCCTGAACTCGGATGGAATGTTCGCCGTTTTCCCAACTGTTGCAATCGGCAGGACTCCTGTCATCATACGAATCGCAGATGCAAGTAGCTTGGATTATGAAAATCCCGAGAAAAGAATGTTCATTTTTAATGTAAGTGAACATTTTCCCCTATTAATTTAGTGTTTGTCCCTTAGAATTCCCCGTTCTCATATGAAGTTTTATACTGGCTTGACTGCGAAAAAGCGCCACTAAAACGCATGCGCAGAACAAAGCATCATTACTTTTGTTCTGCCCATGCGCAGTGCGTATACAAAAAAATGTGTTGAACGTAAGTATGCAACTGCAATATCTAAGCTGTGTATCGCTATTGCTTACATCTGAAGATAATTGTCATACTGTGAATATTGCTTATAATAGTTTTCATACTGTATTTTTCAAATAGGTGAAAGCTGTGCAAGATGGATTTGACAGCGATTCAGCAACCGTCACCGTTATCCTCACCGATTCCAATGACAATGCACCCATGTTCGACAGAGATCAGTACACTCTAAGGGTGCCTGAGAATATCGTTCCTGGTACCGATATAGTTACTCTCACTGTAAGTAGTAAAATTAATAAATAATAAATTATGCCATTTTTTGTCTTCAAAGAAAGCAATTTTGTAGCTAAGTATCTTGGAAATAACAAAACGCAGGCAATATTTTCACATAATAAAAATTCTCGCCTTAATTAAAACATGATCTTATATTTATGGATGTAAACAGAACTAATCAAAAAAAGTATTTTCACCGCGTTTTCGTTCACTCTGTTTGTTTTATGTCTGATTTATTTTTAATTAACTTCCCGGTGAGCTGGAGACTTAAAATTTATGACTTGATAGTTTAATCAAAAGCAATCCCTACTTTTATAACTTGCAAACTTTCATGTCTTCATGGAAACATAATTTTATTTCAGGATATTGATATATTTAAACATAAATATATTTTTTCCCATTAAGCCTTATAAATAATTCAAAATCATTCTGTAAAAAATCAATGATAAAACCGGTAACCATTACTGAAAGAGAACCGTACCAGTATAACATCAATACTCTGTAGAATCTTACAAACATTCTCTTTCACATAAACTTTCTATGTTTATTTCCTGCGTTGCCAATTTTTTGGAATGATTACAAATGCACGAAATCATAATAGTAATAACACATTTATGGAAGGATAAAGATGTAACTATTTACAGTGCTGGCCAAATTATTAGACTAAAGAGTTTTTTTCTTTTTTGTACATTATTTGTACTAAAATACTATTTATTTTACTGTTAAAGTACAGTACATACTGTACACTGATTATTATGTTATTTTAGCATAATTTAATGTTTGCAGGTAGCAGCACTGTCTGCTTTGTTTACGTTCTTTGTTTATCTACCTACCAGGAACATAACCTCAATCAGCTTAAACAGTTCACTAGTTCTTTTTATTAGTGTGTTTTGTTATACTTAAAGTTAGTTTTAATTAATTAGTGAGTATGTGTATGTGAGTATATATAATAGTGAGTATAAACAATTTTTTACCTCCTTTTTTAAAAGTTAAGAAATGGTGTAAACCTTGTGAAAAGTATAAAAAGACTTAAGATACTCATCAAGAACAAAGGAATGTATACTAAATATTACATAATTATTTCGCTTTTCGTTAATGTGTCTATAGTTATGTAATCAATAAAGAATTTGCTTTTAAAACAGTCTTAGTCTAATAATTTGGCCAGCACTGTATGATATTCCAACGTCGACTTCATATCACGCATGCTCATACTTTCCAACTTAAATCAAACTCAAATCCAGCTCAATTTCAATTCATGTTTTCCAAAAAAGATATACATATGCCTCATCTTAACCTGCTTCTCAATAACTTCGATTGATACCGAATTCTGTGTATTAGTTTCTGAAATTCACAACGCATTCTTTACCTATATGTCCCCCAGTCGTACAATTACTTCTTAGTCTTACAAAGAGAGATGGTTACTTTTGCAGGTTAATGAAGCAGTGAAGCTGAATATAATTTGCGATAGGTGATCTTAAGGCTTAAGGAATTCTACATCAACGTACAAGATATGTTGTGCCTCAACATGACATATTTTATTATCAATTAAATTTTTCTAATAATTGTTTCGAAAAATTAGACTGAATGAAATTTATACAGGATTAACAAGAACTTTAATTTTGTTACAGGCTATTGACTCTGACAGTGGCATCTTTGGAAAAGTGAAATATGCTCTAAAAGGATTTGGATCAGACAAGTATGTTATAATAACTCAACTACAAATGTTTTTTTTTCATAAAACTCATATTTAACAAATGCATCCTTCGTTTAGATTGCATAAAAGGGCAAATAGGCTTAATCTTTGACAAAGAGTAAATCGTCTTGCCTGAAATGATGCTTTAAAAACATTTTAATTCCCTCACTATTTGTTTCAGTTATTAATGCAGTTGTGCATTTTGATGCAGAGATAACTTGAGATTTGCATACTTATTATAGGAACTATGATGTCACTGAAGCAATAAAGCCAAATATTGCAAGTTAAGTTTTTTTTACCGTTTCTAGGAAATCAGCGGTGGTCATTGAATCATGATTTTAAAGTCATCAAAAATCTATCCAGGGGTCTCCAACGTACCACCCGCTGGCCACATCCAGCCCGTGAACAGATTTTGACCATCCCGCGAGAAGTTTACAAAAAAAAAAAAACTTTTTTTTTTTTAATTTGCTAATATACTTCCATTAAGCATTTTTTTTTTTTTCGAAAAAACAAAAAAAAAAAAAAACCCGAAAATTTTAAACACCAATGAGCGCTTACTTAAAAAAATCTTGGGTGTATGAGGGGAGGGGGGAGGACTAAAGCTAATTTTAAACTGAAATATTGTTGCGTGTTTTACCCACCTCACCTCAAAATTTTTACAATGTGGCCCTTATGTAAAAATGGATGGAGATCCCTGTTATATAGCATAGTTCAGGGGTTCCTAAACTAGGTGCAGTAGCACCCAGGGGTGCCGCAGGAAGAGGTGAGGGGTGCCGTGAAATGTCCATGGTAACAATAATATGTAGGGGAAACCCGGCTAAAGTGGATACCCCGGGCAAAGCGAATTTTGCCTATAACTCCCAAATAATTAGACGGCCGGCAGCCACGTTGTCATAGCCACGGTCGCCTGTTGCCGCTCCGTGTGCAGCAAACATGTCGGGAGAAGTTCACATAATACAACGCCAGTGAGCGAACAAAGTATGTTTTGGAGAAAAAAATATTAGTTTACAAAGGTTAGTGTTTCCTTTATAACTTTAATACTATTTATGACATGTTCTTTGTTATGAGTAGGATTTGATGTACGATTATGTAGCTTTCAACTATCCGTAGATGACGAGTTTAGATGCTCTGGTTTTCTAGTAATTTTTAGTAACCTCAAAAATGTACCTGAAGGGCAAAGCGGATTGCGCAAAGTGAATACCATATTCACTTTGCCCGGTCATGACACGTCACTTCATTCGAACCTGAAAATCCTTCAATATTAAGATCTCAAGACTATACTCCCATGGGATCTGAAACAACAGAATAAGTCCAAGGCAATGATGTCACTCAAACCTGAAAGTTCTACGAACTACTACAGTCCTTCCGTTTTACTACCTATTCCTCATCCTGTAAAACCAATAACAACATGTAAATAAAAACTACAGAGATCTACACTCCAGGCAAGTACTCCAGTAAAGGACAATCAAAGACAAAAATTTGAAAAATCAAAAAAGACTTTCATGAAGTAACTAGATGGTGTTTCGAAAAACCTTCTCAGAAGACTATTAAAAAGACGAAGTACCAAAAAGACTAATCAAAAATCTCTACTACAAAACATAGGACTGCATAAGAGAATGATAAGAAGAAGGAAGAAAAAAAAATTGATGATGTAAGGTGCATTTTCTGTGATGAAATGTTCATTGAAGAAGCTGATCAGCCAATAGAAAACAGGATACAATGTCATATTTGTACTGAGTGGTGTCATAAAGAGTGTTCAGCATTCGAAAATGGTAATGATTTTGTTTGTAATAACTGCAATGATTAGTATTGTAGCAGAAAAATGTTTTTTTTTTTTTTTTTTTTTAATATGCTCCTAAATTTTGGATGTTGACTTTTTAAAAAAATTCTTTGCTTGTTACAATAATTACTGCAATAATTAGAATTGTAAAAAAATGCTTTTTAATATGAGCCTTTAATTTTCGATGCTTATTTTATTCTTAAGTTCAGTTTCTTTGTTTGTAATACAACAACAATTAGCACTGCCGCAAAAAAATGTTTTTAAATGTGTTCCTTTTATTTTCTACGTTAATTTTATTTTTAAGTTCAATTTCTTTGTTTGCAATAACTACAATAATTAGCATTGTAGCAAAAAAATGTTTTTTGGATATGTTCCTTTAATTTTCGATGGTTATTTTAATTTTAATGTTTAGTTTCATGACAAATAATGTTGTTGTTCGCTTTGCCCTAGTAACGAATCCACTTTACCCGCGGTGTTGGGCAAAGTGGATATTCATGCCGTTGTTGAAAACTGGCCTTATATCTAATAGTGTAATTAATATTAAGGACAACTGTTATTGCATTACGCAAGTGCATTAAATGAAGACTGATTATAAACATTTGTTTCAATTTCTAAAGTTATAACTAAACGACAATAATCAAGAAAAGCTTAAGGTGTTCACGTTACCCGGGTTTCGCCTATATAATAGAACTAGACTAGGGTGTCGTGAGAAAATTTTGATTCTTCAAAGGGTGCTCCGAATCAGAAATATTTAGGAGCCCCTGACATAGCTCATTAACTTTTGTGACTCACTGTTTTAAACAGCTTTTTTTCCCATATGTAAAATGTATTGAAAAATTATGTTGATTTACAAGGAAAATTCATAAGAAATATTGAGCAATAACCCAGCTGTTTTTATTCCCTTTAAAGGTTTGAAGTTGTTCCTGATACGGGTGAAATCAAGGTGTCGGACTGTGCTGATGTCACTTGCCTGGACTACGAATCGCAAAAGAGTTATTCTTTGACGTACGAGGCTCAAGATGGCGGCGGAAAAGTGACCACTGTCAGTATTTTCGTGGAAGTATCGGACATCAATGACAATGCTCCTCAGTTTACCAAGGATGTCTACACACACGAAGTGCTCGAAAATATTGGGAAACTCTTACCTCCGCTTTTTATTAAGGTAAAGCTTTTATATGTTACAAAAAAAAAAAAAAAAAAAAAAAAAATTCTTTCTGACACTTCATAAGTTTTATTTTCTTCAGTTTCGCCCAATAAATTTCTGCCTTAGTCACAGTATATTATATGTATTATTTCTTGTAAGAGTTTTTTTTTTTTTTTTTGATACGCCATACTTTTCTTTATACCTTAAATTTCCCAAGTAGAGCATCAGATTTTTTTTCACTGCTATCAGCGCAAAATACGCAAAAAGTTCCCATTTTGGCTATTTTTGAAAAAGTTACACTTAAAAGAGCTGAAGTTTTAAGTTTCCGCTAACGACCTAGAAACAACAGGAGCGATCTCTTGAAAAGAAAATGAAACTTTTTGGAGATTGATTGAAAAAAAACATTCTAAAGTTTTTGTGTTTTCTTCACGAGTTTAAAAAAAATAATAATAATTAAAACTTGCAAAAACGGGACGAGCACTAAAATAAGCGGAAATCAGGACATGGGAGTCATGTTACTCATAATTTATCACTTATGAAGAAGTATCGAAATTGAGTCAATAACGATTTGACGTTTACTATTTTATCTCGCATTTAATTGCGATATTAGGATACTTTCACTGTATTAACTTATCACCAACTGTGCTTGGATTGTGTTTGAAAACGAATGCTTCGCACGGTCTGCTAGTATCATTAAATTTTAAAATTTTCCTTAATATGTAGGCAACGGATTCCGACGGACCAACTCAAGGAAATGGTAAAGTGGCTTACAACATTGCAGCTGTCGATATGGAGGACCAGTTTGCCATCGGAATAGACTCCATGACTGGTGAAGTGTCCCTTCGTCGACCTCTCAAACATTCTGAGACGATGAATGGCAATGGACTAGTTACTGTCACCATCCAGGCCACGGATGGTGGATTTCCCCCGCTTTCTTCTACAGCAAAACTAGTCCTAAAAGTTAAAGTAAGTATTTATTAACTCGCGCTTCAAAACTTTAAACGTAGTTTTTTTCAAAAAGAAAAAGAAACTTACATACAATTTCATTAAGTTTCGATTCCTGCATCAGTAAAATATTCAATACCATCAGTTTTTAGAGTACAACAACAACGATAAATATAATGTGTTCCGTTACCGTTATTTTTATTGACTGTTATTGTTTATTTTAATTTTGAAAAAAAAAAATATTAGTATTAGCTGCAGTAGTATTTTGTGTAATTATTATTAATAGTAGCAGCATGTGTTACTGCTGCTGATAATTATTATCATGGTTGCTATTATTTATTGCTAGTTCTATCATGCACGAATAGTACTTGTAATTAATTCATACTATTGAAAAATTAGTTAAAAATACGTATTGTAATTTCAAAATCTTTATTTTACCAATGTAGTTGTGGTATTTTTGCGTTATTATTAGGAGTAGAAGGCACTTCTACTAATTTTTTTTCCCGCTTTGCAGAAAGAAAACGATGGAGCTCCAGAATTTATACATTTGCCTTATCGAGCACATGTAAAGGAAAACGCCGTTGGAGGTGAGATACTTGCATGATTTTTAAAATTGAAAATTCTCTCATCTTCGTTCTAAAATGTTCAAAATACAAGGTGATTATAATTGAAGTTCTGATTTCAAAACGCTTCAAATGGAAAACTACTGGTCAGCGTGACTTGATATTTCACCGGAACAGTCGTGAGGCAATGAGTATTCGTTTGGAGAAGGGAAAAAAAATAGTTCCAATACATTCCGATAGATAACGCAGTCAGGGTTCAAATTGTTGCTGTGATGGTATGATAATTACTAAGAACTAACATGCTCAGTGCAGGGGCGTGCACAGAAATTTTGGGACTCGTCACAAATGACTTTTACGCCCCCTCCCCCGTATTATTTACCCTTACATCCCCACATATATTTCTCCCTTCATTTTATTAATCTCGGGCTTTCACCCGGGCCAACCCCCCTTCTCCTCCCATTCCTGTGCATGCTCCTAGCTCAATGAACTCTCTTTCGAATCCCACTGAGAACTTTCATCTAGCATGCGAAAAGCTGGCAAACCCATAATTTCTTAGTGCGCATCAAACTAATCAACATTGTCAAATATTTGGTTTTAAACTATAAAAACATATAAAAACATTCAACTAAGTATGAAGCTAGAAATGATTGCTATATAGCCGGAGCTACGGCAAAACATCAAATGCCGAGCAGCTCGTTACAGCATCTAGAGAGGGCAGTTTAGCCTTGATTGGACTCCTGGACTAGCCAGCATAAACAAGGACAAAGCTGCAGTTTCTAGGTGCTGTAACGAGCTATTTGGTATTTGTTTGCAATTGAACTAAGTACAGTCGAACCTCGATAACGTAGAATAGCTTAACGTGAAATATCGCTGAACATGAAATACTTGTTTGGTCCTTTGAGTTAAAATCACTTAATAATTTATCGGATAAGATATTAATATATATCAGTTAAAATGAAATAATTATCACGGTCCCATGAATTTCGCGTTAACGCGGTTCGACTGTATTGAAAAAATTATTTTGTTTATTATTTTACTTTACAATTGAAGACCTCGGTATTAGAATAACTCTAGATGTTACCGACAAGAGATCTCCAACGCATGCCATTTTTTTTTTTCAAATGTCATTGAAATTGGTTTCATTGAGACATATTATAGCATAATATTGAGTATATATACAAAATCTTTAAAAATATTTTTTTTAACGTGTTTTAGTTCGTGTTTCCAGAAAATTTTTTAGAATGAAGTTGTCCTCTTCCTGCACCGAGGTCTTCAATTACTCTTTACTCGCATACAAAGAAAAAGTTTTTTTTTTCTTTTTTTACCCTTATAATATTTTTGAAAAAACTATTGTGTAATTGAACAATCTGATTTTTCTTCTTTTCTTAGGAACTAGCGTCATAAAAATCGTAGCATCAGATCCAGACGGCCCCGATTCTGGCATCAACTATTTCATACACAGCGGTGCGAAAGACAACTTCATCCTGAATCAAAAGTCTGGTTTGATCAGTGTTGCTTCTGGAGCTGATCTGGACAGAGATCTTTATGGCACAGAATATCAAATCACGGTAGGTGTATTGATCAGCTGATACTTATCTTTTTGGCTGAATACCAAGTACTAATGTAGACAAAAGTTCGCTTAAAGCTTACTACTATTTTATTTCTCACTAGTGGCACCCGCACGGCTTCGCCCGTAATAGAAAAATTAAAGGTCTTTTGGTTTGCCTGTATATTTACAAATAATGTATGGTGAATTTTCTCGCCAATTGGCTTGTACCGACGTTACAGTTCCACGTTATGATAATTTCGTATCTCGCCAATTGGCTTGTGCCCATGTTCCCGTTCCACGTTATGATAATTTCGTAATTTATGATAGTTTTTTTCTTAAAATTGGAATAAAAAAAGAACCACATCGAATTTTCGAAAAAATCGCTTCGAGGTGCACACTCCCATGTTACAAACTAACTTTGTGCCAAATTTCATGAAAATCGGCCGAACGGTCTAGGCGCTATGCGCGTCACAGACATCCAGACAGAGAGACTTTCAGCTTTATTATCTTTACTAATAATAAAGCTGAAAGTCTCTCTGTCCGGAGGATGTCTGGATGTCTGTAGGATGTCTGTGACGCGCATAGCGCCTAAACCGTTCGGCCGATTTTCATGAAATTTGGCACGAAGTTAGTATGTACTATGGGGGTGTGCACCTCGAAGCGATATTTCGAAAATTCAATGTGATTCTTTTTCTATTCCAATTTTAAGAAAAAAAATATCATAAGCTGGACGAGTAAATTACGAAATTATCATAATGTGGAACCGTGACATGGGCCGAAGCCAATTGGCGAGATACGAAATTATCATAACGTGGAACCGTAAGATGGGTACAAGCCAACTGACGAGAAAATTCACCATACATTATTTGTAAATGTACAGGCGAACCAAAAGACCTTTTGATTTTTCTATTACGGGCAAAGCCGTGCGGGTATCACTAGTTAGCAATAAAGATAGAGGAAAAAGGGAGGCGCATGTGAACAATTATTTTTCATTTCTTTATTTTTTTAAAAATATTATCAATTTCTCAGCGCAAAACGGAGTGAACATCCTTTGTCTCAAGATATTTTTTGAGTATTTTTAAAAAATATTTCTTTTCTTTATGGTATGTTTAAAAAAATGTCCTCAATTGTTCACATACGCTCCTACAGGGGTGCATATGTGACCAAGCCTGGGGCACATATGGACACATGAACGTGATTAAAAAATGCAGAACAAGCATTATATTTCAACGAAACTCTTTAATAGGAAGCACTTACGTATGTACCGATTACATTGAAGGGTTTATAACCTAATCTGCGTCAGTTTTAATTGTATAGTAATTGTGTCATAGGAAAATATTTTTTCCCGAATATATAACTGCTCATCGTCAAATTTTAAAGTCTCGTAGCCTGTTCTGATGATCGGATAGACACGAAAGAAACTTATAAGACTACAGAGCAGTAAGAATTCTTTTACTATGTAAAGCTTATTCTAATTAAATACTACTTTTAAGCTTCATCCAGAGCACGATAATGCATTTTAAAATGTTTTTAAACTTCAGTTTTAAACTAAATGAAAATATTTTGTGTGTTTTTATTTCCCGTAAGTATTATATAACAGTTAATTTTAAACCAACTATTTCGTAACAAAAGGATTGAAAACAGTAAATAAGTAAATATTTAATAATGATAACAATCAGTAACTAATTTACAATCTGATTACAGAAAAGTAATTAGTTTAAATATATATGGTTTATACTCATAATGTGCTACACTAATATAAACATTACGAAGAGGATAAAGAAACTGTTGACATGTACAGTAGTTCAATCTGAAAACGTAAAAATCCTAAACTTATCTGCAGGTCCAAGCAGTTGACTCTGGAATTCCAGTACAACAAACAGCTACTGGGACAGTATCTATTTTTATCGAAGACGTGAATAACAAGCCACCAACGTTTGATCAAGACACTTATGTGGAGTATGTTCCAGAAAGTAAGAATATTCAAATTATTAGTCACTCAATTATTTACAACCAATTGCTTTCCATCTTCAATAATTTAGAAATGACGGCCTTTTCCAGCTACTATATGTAGAAAACAACTGGGTTTATTATGTTGTCTATATTTTTGTTTCTTTTGCTAAGGCCTTTCATTAAATAAATTTTAATGCCTTTTATTAATTACCCACGCAAAAAGGAAGGGAATTATAAATTTGACTTGTGTATCCATATATCCGTGTGTCTGTCCGTAGCACCGTAGCTCCTGAATGGAGGAATTAATTTTTACAATTATTTTTCTGTTCGAAAGGTGATTCAATCAAGAAGATTCTTAGCTGCTGTTCATCTTCAAAGCATTTCATTTACCAGAGATATAAATTAAAAACTGCAAAAATTACCATTTTTTGTAACATTGGTCCTGAAAATTTACTCGCACATTTAAAATTCTAATACTAATCAAAGAACGAATTTTTCTGCTTATGATGGAATTAGTTTTGAACTTCGAAGTTATATAGAACAGGAAATCATTACCTCTTATAGTAAATTTTAAAAACGATCCTAAGTTTTTGGACATGACTTCTTGTTACGTTTAAAAAGTCGCATAAAACTCGTAGTTCCCTGCAACATTTTTTTCTATAGCTCCCAGCTTGAATTGAGTTTAATATGGGACTTTGACTAAAATATCAACCCTTTATATCTGAAGTTCTAATTGATTGTGAAAATTGGAACACAAACTTAAAATGACACAGAAAAAAAATATATTGAATTTTAAGTGACGTAGAAATTTTTCATCGCTTCAATGAGCAATTTATGTGAAATTTTCGCTTAAAAATTAATTACAAAAAAACTAATGCGAATTTAAAACGAGCACATGACTTCCTTTTACTCCATTTAATGTCATTTTCTCATTATTGGCAGTTTTAATATGATTCAATAGTTTACTTGCAAAAAATATCACCAACAGTAGCCAAATTGAAACCAGATTAAAAAATTTAAAAAAAATTAAATCACCAAATTTGTAGCCAAGTTGGCGACAAAACTTGGCGACCAAAAGACTGGCGATACATCGCCAAGTGTCCACCAAATTATAACACCACTTGAGTTTACATCGAAATTAACAATGATTTCCCCCTAAAAAGGGGCAAAAGACCGCTTTTAGAGCATCCGAATGCAACCAAAAGGGGAGGTGCACAACTAGACCCCACTAGGAGTCTACGTACCAAATTTCAACTTTCTAGAACATTCCGTTCTCGAGTTATGCGACATACATACGTACATACAGACGTCACGAGAACTCGTTGTTTTTTTCTCGGCAATCATCCAAATGGTTATTTCGCATTATTTCAAACCCAATATTTAGTTATTATCAAACATTACAAACACTTGAACAAACCGCTTTGCCCTACCAGGGGGCCCAAAGCAGGTAAGCTTAACTAATTGTGATTTGGTACATTTGCGAAGCAAATATGAAGTTATAAATGATTAAAATAATTGATTCGCTAACTGCCAGTATAAATAAAATGTATGAAAAAGTTGTACTTATCCAACTTAAAGTCAGCACATTTGTTTATAAAGCATAAAGAAATAACTGATTAAATTAATAGACTAATTAATTGTCATCCTACAAATTAACTTTTTAAAGTTATACTTATCCTATTGAAATGGAAAATCTATGTCAGCACATGTGTCAAGAAATTTTAAATAAATATATGATTAAATCCTAATCCGCTTTGCCCGAAGGCACGTTTTAAATTTCAATAAGTATAACCTTTTAAAAAAGAAACAAACGAAAGGACCATTGGAGTTTGTAGGTGGATGGTGTCCGAACAACGCAATATTATTGACAATCAAGGTGATCTTCAACTAATCACAAGTTACAAAACTTCATGTTTTTTAAGAAATGTATCTTTTTTATTTTTTTTTTAAATTTTATTTAAGCCTGGTTGCGCCATGCCGCTTCACTGCTGCTTCTCTGGGACTGATTAAAACTAGGGAGTGTTTGGGCAAACACGACATACGTAAGCATCGCCGCTTACACACGGGGGGGGGGGGAGAGAAGAGCTTACGAAGGCCTACCCTCTTTTGGTGACCTGCCTGCTTTGGGCCACCCTCCCTTAGAGATTATTTGTACAATTTTATTCATTTTCTGATTATTGGACATTAGTAACTTAAAAATTATTTTAGCGAACGGTGTGCTGAAACAAAACTAATCTTTATGAGCTTATAAATTAATTTATATTCATTTGGCTTTTTTGTTCGTTTTTATTAGGCACCGGTATTGGAGAAGTTGTCTTGACTGTATCCGCTAGTGATCCTGATGAAGATTCTAAACTTCGCTATTCCATTTCGGAACCAATCATAGCAAGAGACAAAACTGGATCCGTGGTGACGTCATCATCATACAATTATAAGGTATTTGTCTTAACTCTGTCGTTTTACGTTATGTCGTGATTAATTACTGATTTATTTTTTTAAGTAGTTTTTAATAATGCGAAAATATCGAAATCAGGCTAAAATTTAGCAATTAGATGTAATTTTACCTAAAATTAGACTTAGATATCGTACTAAAGCATTGTCATGTATATTTTCTTTATTTCATTGTTTACCTAAAAAATCATAGTAAACAAAAATTCATAAGCAAATCCAGCTCAGAAAAATCGGAGTTAGTGCTGTTTGTAAATTATCACCTTTACTCTGACTCTATTTAGAGAAAAAATAAAAACAATGCAAAAAAAAAAAATATATCTATCTATCTATCTATCTATCTATATATATATATATATATATATATATATATATATATATATATATATATATATATATATATATATATATATATATATATATATATATATATATGTTCCTCAAACGTTTCGAGAGTACATGTCAAAAAAATGACAACTATTTGAAGAAAATTTTGTTAAAAAAATTTCGTAATCATTTGTCAAGTATATAAAAAAACAAATATTTGCTGAATTGATGCACCTATAAGGAGCCAAATGAAAATTTAGAAAAACTATTGCAAGCAATAGAAGAAACATAATTTTGTTTTGTGGTAAGAAATACCAGAAATACCCTTCATAGGAGAAAGCCTACTAAGTAGAAACTGCTAAATAATGTTGCCTCTGCATACATTTTATTCAAAATCATACTTTTGTTTTATTTTGTTTACACCTCTTTGCCTCTCGCTGCATCAATACTTTTTTTAATTCCACGGTAGTTCAATTTTTTTTTTAAAAATATATAATTCAATTATATAATGCTCTAGTGAATTTAAGGATTATTAAAACCTTTTCAGACTGCTTTTCGAATAGATGGAACTTCGGGGAAAATTATGGTCAATCAACCTTTGGAATATAACTCCGCATCCGTCATAATATTGACTGTGCAAGCAGTGGACTTAAATGCCGTTGATGTGACTTTCGGCAAACAACAGAAGACGTCAGGTAAATGAAAACATTTATCTGATTATTTTATTTATTTATTTACTTGTGTGTCATTGAGGCGAATGTTGTAATAATTTCTTGTGTGATGTCCAGTCAAAGTAGTATACTGCCAAAAAAGGTAAATCTGCAAAAAAAAAAAAAATAATAATAATAATAATATTTTTCTTTTTGAGCAATTATGAATTGCTTATTGCTACTTGACCGCTGAATGACGTCCATCCTTCGATTTTATTTTTCTATGCTTACAATGCAGGCGTCCATGTGCCTCGGAATCGAATTATTTATAAACGAACTTCTCGACTTTACATAATCCTTTTTACGCGATACAGTATCCACCACATAACATCCAGCCCCTGGCATTCATTTAAATTTTCACAGCTTAATTCAAATTATGGTTACGATAAAAGTCATTAGTAAAGCAAACACCCAACGAGAAGGTCCTATTGCAATTCGTGATTGCAAAAGCATAATTGGAATTCAAGTTCTCAAAATTCAAAATATTTCTTTTTTTATTCACTTTATTAGTTTTTTTTTTTTTTTTTACTCTCAATGTCGGTATTTTCGGAAAGGAAATAGTACACAGAGCACCTGAGCGGAATCGAACTCACTCCGCCAGTCTCACAGACTTTTTACCGCTTGACCACGAAGACCCGTTTTCGCTTCGCTAATAAGAGTTGCGAGCTCTGCGTCGATGTTGATCTTTACTCATGCGCTTTGATTTCTATCTCAATTTTTAAAGTAAGTTTGACTGCCCCCCCCCCCCGCCCCCAGGTGAGACTTAACACAAACCATAGTTCAAGGTTCCTCCAACAGTTAAAAAAAATGGTACGACTTACTCCAGAATTTGTGAAACGTTACATCCTGGTAACCTTACACAAATATTTTAGTGTATACTTACTCCATCGTTTTCGAACTCAAAACTGAATCCGATCAAATTAATTTCCAGGACTTTTACAATCCAGTATTGCAATAATTACAAATAAACTGAATTTATCGATACACTAAATGAACCCTTTTATTTACAGTTGAAGTGACTTTATACATCCGTGCTCACGGAGAAATGAACCCCGTCTTCTCTCCTCCGTGGACCCTAGCCCATCCTGTCATCGAGATCACGGTGCCGGAAGAGACACTGATCGGCTCCACCCTGCTCACGCTCTCTGCGAGGGACCCTCTCACTCACTCAAGCGTCACGCATTTCGAGAAGATTTCCGGATCCGATCCAGATAACTACGTTTCTGTCAGTCCGGTGTCGGGTAAGAAAACACTACTCTCTGATGAATGGGGTTGTCCATAGGACGGTGCTGTATTTAATATTCAAAGCATCGTCTGCTCAGGGCTGTATTATGGTATGGGCACAAGGGAGACGGTCCCAAGGGACATTGAAGTGGTACTAAATCTGCAGTTAAAATCAAAGCTTTTTAACAATACTTTTCAAAATGTTTATTTCCAATTTTTAACAAAGGATTTTCAAAATGGGATCACTTTGAAGAATTCTCCGTTTCACTATTTCAAATGAATGGTCCAATTACGAGAGATCATTGATAAGATTACCATTGAGAAAAGAAATTTAAATAGAGTGGCTACGTCCATGGTAAAAATTGAAGCCGGAATTATGGGATACATCGGTACGAAGATGGGCGGGGTTATGATAACGTAGTTGCTTCGCCAGAATGGTAATAACCAATCATGGCACTGAATAAAGTAGCTGGTGTATTGATTTGCATTTTACTTCACGTTTTAATGCAAAATCAAAACCTTACTTCAAAACTTGCGACAATATCGAAGGTTAAAGTAACTACCAATTGAGATTAGTAAAGCTTGAAATCAAAATGAATCAAAATGTATCCCAAGAATTTTAGCGAGAAGCTAAGAATCTTAGGATACATCGGTGCAACTTTCGGTTTCAATTTTTTTGGTATAGCGTGTCCTCTTTATCTTACTTTATGGTTGATATAATTTGTTTTCATTGCAAACAAATCATCAATAGAAAAAAAGAGGCGAAAACACATCAAAAAGAGTCTAAAATGGGTAAAGGCAATCAATCGCCTTACTGTTAAAGATTAAGGGAGAAGGGGCACAAAATTAAAGTTTTTTGCTCAGATCTTCAGAAGTCTTTATCGGGCCTGTGTCTACTCTATCTTTGCTTAAATATCAAGCAGCAGCAACAGCAACCAGGGGCGCCCCGAACTTAAATTTTCGAGAGGGCGGGAATTCTCAATTTACAGAGTGAAACTCTAAATTTTGCCGAACGTTAAGTTTTGCCAAATGGAACTTCACATTTTGCGGAATGATGATAATTTTGCAGAATCTTCTGACGAAATTCGACGAATAAGGAACCTTTTGGAAGGTCGCAGAGTACTCCCGTGACCTCCCCTCGAGCGCCTCTGATTGCAAGAAAAAAAATTCTGTTTTTTATCGACTAATTTTTTTGATGAGCCTAAAACTGGTGAATGAATGTTAACGTGCTTTGATGGTAGTCATTAATTATAACTAATCAACATTTATTTATTTATTTATTTATTTATTTATTTATTTTAGTACATTTGACTTCTGAAGAAATTGTAGAAAGCTCAGTGCTGCATTAAGCTAACTATAGTTGGGGCAAACCCAATCTGGCAGCTTCGTAATGCTGTGATTAGGATCCGCGTAGCCTTCACAATGTTGCCAGGTTGGGTTTGCCCCAACTGTAGGTTATAATACCTTTTCTATTTTTTTTTCTTTTACAAAATTAGTTGGTATAACTGTACATATTTCACTGCATCATCCAATCATTCTGAAGAGGCTATTTGGAAGCTACTCTTTAATGCTTGAATGTTTGACATTTTTGAAATATCTCTTCCTATATTGCAATACTCTGTTCTATATAATGAATGACAGAAATCTTGAACGTCTATGAAATGAAACTGGGGAGTTTTTAAGCGTTTGGAAATTTTATTTGGTTTATCTGGTTTAAAGAGTTTCATTATTTTCATATTTCTCACATGTTTTAAAGTAACCCTAAATTTCTAAACAACTTGGAACCATGTTCAAAATTTTTACTAAATTGTTTTTGCATTTATTATTTTCATATTTTGAAGGAAGGTTTTCTTTCGTTGTATGCTAATAGATATAGTAATACATAGATTAATATCTTCTTCGTGTTCTGTTACGATTTCATTTATATTTTTCTTTTGGGAATCAATAACTATATCTTGATCCGTCATTACATCCGCTGTTGAGCTTCATCAACTATTTTTGCAGATTCTTCAAATAAGTTGGCCTCCTTTAACATTCTCTTCGAAAACTAAATTAGTTTTTTTTTCATCCAACTCTTCTTCCAGTTTCCTACGATCTTTCAAACCCTCCTTGACGAAGGCAATTCCGTCTTGCAGGTTGTTTTACTCTTCTTCATGCACTTTTCAAGTACCACATGCCATCTAATGGATCAACAGAAAATTCACGTTTACTATCAAAACAGTCGATGGTTTTTCGGATCATTAGATAGTGCTTTTTTTTTTTTTTTGTCTAAAGTGGGATTTTTGGGTAAATCATCTTCGTCTTAAATGATTGATATAACACTAATTATTAGTTTTGCATTACATGGAATGGTATTTAGTTCGCGTTTAGTGAAATTTTGCTTTAAGCGAGTTCGTATTAACGGGGTTTTACTGTACTTTTGAATATGGGTGGGATGGTTAAAAATTGAGACATGCGGATCAAAGTTACCCTGAATAACCGCATGTGACTTGATTCTCAGTTTTAACTACATGACAGCAAATGGTATTCAAATACTGAAAGTCACCGAACTTGCATGCATGGTAGCTTAACTCTTGCCCTTCTTTTATTGTCGGTGAATTTCTACATATTAGGTAGAATGCCAACTACTAACGTTCCGAAAGGTTCTGATGATGCAGTGCAATTGATTTCATTGCGAGATTACGTATCTGTAATTAGCAAATTTCATTACAGGTGTAGTTGCACTAAATCGGCGTCTAGACTTCGAAGAACTGCCTTTGAAGCATGTCAGTTTTCGAGTTAAAGCTCTCATTGGTGAATCAAAGAACCAAAGATTCAGTGAAGCTGTGGTGAAAATAAACGTTCAAGACATCAATGATAATAGTCCTGTATTTTCACAAAATGTAAGCATCACAATCTCTTTCCTGAAAATTTTAAAATTTTGACTAATTACTTCACTCTAGCCTCTTTATGCATCAAATTATCTGCAAACATTGTTCTATTTTTGTTCTTTCAGTCATATACAACAAGCATTTCGGAATCAGCTCAGTATCCACAAAGCATACTGACAGTAATAGCTTCTGACAAAGACAGCCAAGATGGATTCGGTACTGTCAAATATTCCTTATCCGGTGATGGAAGCGACGTTTTTGATATTGATGAAACATCAGTAAGTAATTGTGGATATGTTTGAATTGAAACAAATTTAATGAAAAATAAAAGCATTCAACATTAAGTACCCAAAATGGGTTCAGGCTGGGCAACTATGCCTCGCCAGGAGATAACAGTGATATGCATGCTTAATATAGAAGAAACAACAGTCAGTAATTGTCAATATAAACTAAAACTTAATTTTACTTGCAGCAATGCGTGTAAGTATACAAAATGCAAATCGATAGAATTTTGAAAGTATGAAAATGTTTGAATTCGAAATGGAAATAATTATACTAAAATATTTCTTTGAAGTCATTTTAAGCTGAGCTTTTCTTTTAAACCAATGACACTGCACTCTTTTTAGTTAAAGGCCTCTTAAATTTAAATTTAAATTTTTTTTCGATTTTGTAGTTTTATAAAAAGTATTCACATTTTGAATGCAATCGATCATTTTTAGGAATTAAGTTTTAATTAAGTGCAAACTCTCTACCTTTCTTTTACTTTTCCTCTCATAATTTAAACTATTTTGTAAATATATCTGTACCTTAGAGCCAGACTAGCGTATGTCCAAAAATTGTGATTTTCCGTTTATTTGTGCACTGCATGTAGAATCCTGTCCCGCATCGAGCCATATTCATGTATATCTAAAAAAAAATCCTTTGTAGTCGTTTACCAGGGCTCTGAGGTATAGATGGGCCATTCCACGGAAAACTGCTATTTTGTTCCGCACGTGACGGCTCATTAATTTAATTAAAAATCATAATTTTAAGTTGTACATAACAAAATTTAGTTGCTTACGAACTCACCAACGTATGTACGATTAAGGGAAAAATCTTGTCATTACCTTTTAAAATTATTACTTTTTAATGAAATACAGCCTGAGTAAAAACTTTAAGGCCAGTTTAATTTTCTTTGAAAAAAGGAAAATGAAATTAAAGGGATTTTAATATTATTGTATTATTAATTATTAATGTTCATTGGTAAGAAATAACGCAACAGACAGGATTTGTAAAGCATGCAATAAACAGAAAAGCAGTGGTTTATTCAAAGTTAGCATTTCAACTTGAGTAAAAACTTTGAGGCCACTAGTATGTTTTAAAAAATGCAAGTAGTTATTCTGTAACAAATGTCATCTCAGTTTACAAGATTATGGAAACCCTTCAACTTGCAGTTTGTGATTAATTTCTTCAAAGTTTTTATTCCATTTGTGACGATATCGTAAGGTAAACAGTTAACTGTTCAAGAAAGAGGGCAGATTGAAGCTTTTTCTTCAACAAGGATAAGTAGGCGTACTATTGCGAAAAAATAGGAAGATCGAAGACTGAAGTCAACATTTTTGTTTGATTTAAACACAATTAGGGTAAAAAGAAAACCGGGGAAAACTTAAAGCTTTGTACTCGCGTCACGGAAGAAGAGTTTGGAAACTTACATTTCCTGAAAAGTACTCAACCAGGAAACTTGTTTAGACGATAGGTTTAAATGTTTGTCAAAAATGATATATAACACAATTAGAAGGTGTGGAAGTTTTATTAATGCTGCAAAATTGCTTAAACCTCAGTTATTGAAAATGCACAATATAGAGCGTTTCAACTTTAGCTAGAAAATCATGACCTGGGATAACCAATGGATACAAATAGTTTTTTTCTAACGGAAAAAAGTGGAGTTTGGATGGACCAAACGTATGGAAGTACTATTGGCATGATTTAAGAAAAGAAAAAAAAATATTCTACTAGCGCCAATTAGATGGAGGCTCTGTCAGAACTTGTGAGCGCTTTGCTTACAATGGTGTGTGCTCAGTTGCGTTTGTTTCAGGTAAAATGAGCTCACAAGCATATCAAAATGTCCTCCCAAGTCATCTTTTACCAAATGCCGAATTTATTGCTGGAGAAAATTTAAAATATCAGCAAAACAATGAATCTATCCATCCAAGTAACTGCAAAAAATAGGCTCCAAGTAAACAATGTTGAAACTTTGAAATACCAACTAAGTCTCCAGATCTTAACCCAATAGAGAACTTATTGGGTGACTTAGCAAGAAGAGTTTATGCAAAGGAGAGACATTATACTTCATCAATAGAGCTGAAATCTACTATCGAAGATGAGTGGTAAAAAACACATCCCGAATTTTGTTAAAAACTAGTTTCATTCATGAAAACAAGAATATTTGAAGTAATTTGAAGGAATGGCTCCCACACAAGCTTATAAATATTTGAATTTTTGTCCTCATATGCTTTTTTCTAGGTTGGTCTTAAAGATTTTACTCAGGTTCAAATATTGATCTCTAATATTTTCTGATAATGAAACACTTACAATTAAATTTTTTTGTCTTTTTTACTTGTATTTAAGGTTAATAATTATCACTCATATGACTTTTCGATTCTAAGATTAAGGTGTATCGAATTTCTCAAAAAAGTGCACTGGACTTAAAGTTTTTACTCAGACTGTATATGATCAGGGCCGTATCCAGAGGGGGATTCCGACGAGCCCAGGCTACCTCCTCCCCCCCTCCTCCGAAGTCTAAAATGATACGTACGGTAAATCAGAAGGTTTTTTTTTTTTTTTTTTTCAAATTTCTAATGTCAGAAATGGAAAAACCAATGTTTTTTTATGCAGTGAAGATTTGAAGAAATACACAAAAGCAATTCTAGTTCTCATTAGCTGCAAGCTACAAAGCATACTTGAAATTTAGACCCTTAACTAGGACTTCCTGCTATCTTACTCAATTCAATTCAGGGCCGTCCAGGGCCAAGGCTTGTCAGTTTGGTAAACTTGCCCTCCTCCAGGGGTGTGCACAAAAATTTTGGGGCCCGTCACAAATGACTTTTTCGGGCCCCCTCCATATTGTTTACTCCTATTTTCACCCCTAGTTTTAAAAATATTGCCCCCCGCCCCCCACTTCGGCTCGGGCCCGGGGCAACAGATGTCCCTTCTCCTCCCTGTGCACCCCTGCCCTCCTCCCCCTAAAACTCTTATAAAACTTACTCTGCACCGACTTCGAGCCGGGGACTCCTCACAGGACGGGCCCCTGGTTTGCGATTAGGCTAGTATCTGGTTACAAAGATGTGCCAAATTCAGCTCCTTGATTTAGCCTGAGTAAAAAATGCAAAAATATTGATTCTCACGTTTTTGTAGCATATTTTTCAAGATAAATTTTTGTAACTGATATGTTTCATGTCTTGCCATTTATTTAATACCGAATTCAGTATTTTGGAAGTTCTTTTGTTATTGTTTTTATCTTACTTCTACTGCATATTGTTAATATCTTAATCATGAGAAAAAAATAGCCCTTACTCTAATCTATTTCATTTTCTGCACTAGTGATAGAAAAAAAATTGTTTTGAGAAATATTTCGTTACATTTATATTTAACTTAAACGGGTGTGTCTTACAAAGTTATAATCATTTTGTAAGACTGTGAAGTGTGCAATCAAGTTTCTGAAAAGTGCAAATAAAGTGCTTTAAATAATTTCCAATTGTTTTAGAGTCTTTGAAAATTATTTAAGTTTTTGAAATTGCTTGAAAGGTTCTTCCATTTTGTTTCTATCAAGAAAATAAAGTATGAATTGTCCAAATGGCCAAAATATTGCTTTCGTTCTTATTTTCTGAATCTCTACACCATTTCTTTCAAACCATTTTGTACAATTTTTATACTGTAGGGCATTTGATGAAAAGGGGAGGGTGATGTTGGGGAAGTGATCAAAAACAAACTACACTAAAAAAAAAGCTGATATGAGCAAATGACGATGTGCTTCTCTTTTCTCCTCTCTCGTTTTTCCTCTCTGTCTATTAATGTCAATGATTTGTCGAGCAAGAAATTTTTATTTTGATTGATCTTGATTTGCAAAAGAATGCATAACTTTTGAAAGACTTTGTTTGCCTATTTTTCTTCATATTTTTGTAGTCTCAATTACCCCATATAAGGCCTCAAAATACAGATTTTTATATACATTTAAAAAAAAAAAAATCCCGGGGGAGAAACCCCAGGACCCTCTGAAATTATGGATGTTCCACATCCGACTTAAAGGGACACTCTCCTGTTATTCGTACTACTACAAAGGTGAATAAAAAAAAAAAACAAGAAGAAATTAAATTAAAAATTAACAACAGTTCAATAGTGGAATCATTAAAAATCGAGACAAAAAACATCTTCTATGATAAATATTTATTTGCGTGTATGTATGTATGTATGTATGTATGTATGTATGTATGTATGTATGTATGTATGTATTTATAAATCCGGGCCCCTCTCGAAAAAAATTTCTGGATACGACCTTGTCTATGACGTGTCACGTGCGGGTTTCGTGGAATGGCCCTGATATGATTTCACAATTTCTGTAGATTCACATGCATTTCGAAACCTTCTGATATCGAGTGTAGTATTGTCAGTTCATATGGAAGTTAGTTGTCTTTTGTGCCACTTAAATAAGCCAATCAAACACAAAAAAAAACAGCAGCGCTCAACTAGAAGGGCATACCGCAGATTGAGCTATTGTAATTTTTGGAGGGTGTTTTTAGAGGTATTTTTCTCTATTTGAGGGGGCCTTACCTCTTGAAGGGCCTTGGTGGTATTAGGAAGGGAGGTTGCTCCGTTGCTTTTAAAGGAGGTGTTCATTTCTAAGGGAGACATACAAACAGTCTTAGGAAGCGTTGTATTGTAATAATAGTAGAAGCTCTAGCTGTGTTTCTCAAGTTAAATTCTTCAATGTATCAATATGCAAACTGCTGATATCCGAGCTTTTTTTTTCTACCGTTAAAGTCCTCCCCCCTCCCCCAAAAAGAACAACTCGCTTTTATACAGATTTCCGTATTCTTCCTAAATTTGTTATAGGGGACAATCTCAGTCAAAGAAAATGTAACTCTGGACCGAGAAAAGCAGAGCATTTACAACTTACAAGTGACAGCTACTGACAATCCCAGAGGTGGAGCGAACCAGAGAAGAACATCTATCATAGTACGTACTTTTTCACATATTTACAGTGTGTCCAAATTTGACTTTCTCTGATCTTCTTAATCTTTTTTTTTTTACTAATAATAAAGCTGAAAGTCTGTGTCTAGATCTCTGTTACGTGCATAGCGTCTCGACCACTAAGGGCCGATTTTCATGAAATTTGGCACAAAATTAGTTCGTAGCATAGAGGTGAGCACCTCGAAGCGATTTTTCAAAAATTTGATTTTGTTCTTTTTCTATTCCGATTTTTAGGAACATTTTACCGAGTGAATTATGATAACATGAACGAGTAAATTACCATAACGTACACGAGTAAATTATCACAACCTGGGCCAATAAAATGGTCGGGAATATTAACATAGCAAATTGGCGAGAAGTTCATCATCCATTAATATACAGGCAAACCAAATGACTTGTTAATTTTCTACTAGGGCAAAGCCGTACGGGTACCACTAGTATTTAATAATTCAAATAAAAAAAAGTTAATGTTATATCATTTTATTTTGAAATACAAATGTTAAACTTATAATTAGCATGGTACCCCTCTGCTTTTATGACTTTCTAAGAATAACTGCTCTCGTTTACTAATGTTTGGATCGGCATCAACACTTGCTCTAACTGTAGCAGTGCTTCTTCGTATTTGACACTGCAATTGTAACTCTGCGGTCTGATGGTATATTTACCGGTAAGTTGCCGATAAGGGCCTTGGTGGCCTGATCGGTAAGGCATTGGACTTCAGGCCGGAGGGTCTCGGGTTCGATCCTCGCTGGTCGAAGATCCACCGTCGTCATTAATGGTGACTGGGTGACGCTAAATATGCTCGTGGTCACAATGTCTTCCAAGTGAAATCATACCTCTGGGGCTGCCAGACCAGAAAGTTATTCGGCTCCTGGCCTGGTTCTAAATTCTCGAATTGTCCATAGATGGCACCACCATCTATTGTGTTGTCTTCTGAAGTCAAGGCGCCTGGCACGCAATCCTTCATAGTTTGAGGACCAGAGGTCCCTTTGATAGTTGATAAGTTGCCGATAACAGCTGAAAAACATATAAACATGCCACTGGCCGGTTACCGATAGCAGAGAAAAAACACATAAATATGCTGCCGGATTCTTAAGTGCACTGAAAAATTGTTAATCAATTAATGGCGGCCAGTTCAAATTGAAAGATCAGTTTTGGACTCTTAATTTTAAGCAAAGTGCACTGTTATTAAAAGTAAGTTATTATCACGAGGTGTTTATTTAAAGCATATCTTAATTATATACAATATTTTGGGGTCATTTGCGAGTTAGAATTTTTTTTTTTTTTTTTAAATTCTGAAAAAGTGAAATCTGAATCAAATATATGGCGGCGTAAAAATTTAAAAAACAGTCTCTCATTTTAAGCTCAGCTGCAAATACGACTTCTGTACTTAGAACCACGAAACAATACTGCTTGATGCAGTGTAAGAATGATAGAGAATTTTTCATCGTTTATGATGATTGGTACTAAGAAGTTATTTTTACACATTGGTGTTCACTTTTCAGGTTGCTATAAAAATTCTCGACGAAAATGATAACGCACCCAAGTTCATCCAAGAAATATACACAACAGTCATTCCCGAAAATGTGCCTACGGATTTCAGTATTGTCACTGTCAGGGCCATGGACGTAGACAATGGGAGGAATGGCGAAGTACAATACATCATTCAAGAAGATTTGGACAGGCAATCTATAAGTAAGCAAACTTTTTAACTGGACTATAATTGGGTTATTTCCGAAATTTTAAAAGTATTTTTCTTTGAAAGAGCACGCTTATAAACATAGGATTTAACCATTTTTTAAATAATTTGACAAATCTCAATATTTTTTAACAGTTAATTAAATTAGTGCGCCGATTTAATTTCCTTTTTTTAACTTCTGCGCATGACATCACAAGTGATGAAACGCCATTTACCGATGCCGTTAGCGCAGAGCGCAATATTTAATTCGCTTCTTTTTTATCATTCTCTGGCAACGCGGTTGACAGCAACCTATAAACATTCAGCGTGCCAAAGCACATCACTTGTGACTTCATAAAGACCACGCCTCATTTCCAAAATCGGACATTTTGAATACTTCAATAAAAAATAACTGTCGGGAAAATAAATGTTTTTTCTGGCTCCTTTCTTTTTGTTTTGCTTATTCTATAAATTTCAGTGACTAAAAGTAGTAGTTTTGACTGAAGGAAACGCCCCTTTTTCCGTTTTAGCTATTTCCGGTTACAGAATAAATTTAAGAGTTACTCAAATCTTCATCAATAAGAAATCTAAATTTTAAAAAGTCTTCACTGCATGCGACATACTCTTGTAAGAAAACTACATTTACAGAAAAATAATCGCTGATGACTTCCAGTAATTATTTTCAAGCTGTGTCTCGTTTAGATTTTGAGAAAGAAGATTTTGTGAAAAGGTATTGCTTCTCGGTACAGCAAAATCTCCTTTTACTTTCAATCCATATTTTGAGGCTAACAACAAATCTTCGTTATTGAAATATACATTCATAAAAGCATGTGCAGTTATATTTTATTTATTGATTTATTTTGCATTTAAATGAAAGTTTTTTTTTTTAATTTAGCAAGAATTTTCAGAGTAAAAATCTTACTAAGTTATTTAATAAACCTTTAAAAATACTTAATGAATTACACTGTCAACTAGCAAAACTTTCTCCAGTAAAACAGCCATCAGTTCCTTATTCGTAATCGAGTCCAGTTAATAAATTTTCGTACAGTCAACAATCTGTAATTGTTCTATAAATGAACAAGAATTTTCCCGGTAGAGCAGTCATAAGTACCTTAGTAATTGTACTGTCCAGTTAACAAAAGTTTACTCGGGGAATGTCACCAGTACTGCAGTAATTGTGCTGGCACCCTAAGAAAAATTTTCATGGTAAAAATTTCAATTATACCTTAGTAATTGTAACTGTTAGCAAGCAGTAATTTCTGTAGTAAAATAAGTAAAATAAATATCCGACAAAAGATTAATAATTTTACTGTCAGCTAACAAGATTTTCCATCACCCCACAAATTACATAATATACTGCCAGGAAATGTTTCATTGAGATTCGAAGAATGTATCTGTTGCACTTTTGTTGATATTTGCAAACAATAGATATTTTACATACAAAATTCCGATAATTATTGCATTATTAGTTATATTTTAGAAAATCGCCCGTCAAGGTGTGACGGGTGAAAATTGCTTCTACATTTGAACGA